>NC_134820.1:1065981-1070981 GCF_046742065.1 Oratosquilla oratoria | reverse complement strand
GACAGTGCCATAGTCCGCTCAGCCACTGGTGGTAGAAAACTCTCTGAGCTCGGAACGCTACTGGTTCCCAAGATTAAGAAAGATCGCTACCTGCGACCCTATTTCCTTTTTCACCAGAGAGCAGACCACAACTCCTAGCAGGGGAAAGGGTCGGAACGAAATACTTTTGCACTTTTCGCCATTGTAACCATATGAGAAATTTGCTAGTGATAGCGACATCAATCATATGATTTTTATGGCCGTCGCATGTAGGACTCGAACCTATTGCTCTGACGCCAAGAGGATACCAAGACAGTGTCTCAATATGCAATGTTTCCTGAATTTAAGGTCAGGACTCACTAGGACTCCCAAGTCTCTCTCTCACTCAGTTTTCCCTAAAAGTGTTATCTAAGCTATATCTATTTTTAGGATTGTGTAGCCCTACGTTTGACACGCTGCATTTTGAGATATTGAAGTTCATTTGCCATTTCACCGTGTGAACAAATTGTTAAGATCATGCTGCAGAATCTCGACGTCGTCTCCTGACCTAATTATGCGTCCTATTTTAGTGTCTTCCGTAAACTTACTAACATCATTATCAATCCCATTGTTCAGGTCGTTTATGTACATAATGAACAATAAGGGACCCAAAACAGAGTCCTGGGGGACCCCACTAGAAACGCTGCCCCACCTGAATTTTACACCATTTATGGTGACTCGCTGTTTTCTGTCACTGATCCAAACCCTAATCCACTCTAACATTTTTCCTCCTATGCCATGGGCTTTGATTTTGTTTAGTAGCCTCAGGTGGGGCATCTTGTCGAACGCTTTCATGGACCTATAGATGTCAGTGTGTGTGTGTAATATAAGTTTTCCTGCCTTGCATAATGTTCAGGTAGTACTATAGTGTAAGATTTTTGGATTATTTCTAATGGAAAAATATATGTCTAGAGTTGCTTTTTGTTGTCTTTGTGAGATATATCTAACATCTATCCTAATGCTGCATAAAATTGGTTGGCATATTTGTTATATATCCGTGTTGATTCATTCGTGAGACACATGCTTGTTTATTTATCTATTTACTTATTCGTTATTTTTGTTTCACTATTTGATAAATTAATGTTTATATTTATTACGTGGATGTTATGTCGAGGTTTAGTGAATAATTATTGGCTATATATTTTTCGTAGGGTAATCTGCTGTTCCTATCATTACTTTTGTATATTGATTATAGAAATATGTGGGCTTTGTGTTTAGTTCAATGAAGTTGACTTTGAGTTTAAAACAATATATGTTTGAGATGGAGATTTTTGTATGTAGGTAATAGATTCTGGTGTATAGGCTTTGATTATTGTTTATGGTATGAAATAATGATTAGCTCTCTTTGTGTAGGAAGCTGTCTTTTGTTTAATTTTTATGTGAGATCTTTCTGTATTTTGATTGAGTGTGTCAGAGTTATAGCGTTTCAGAGATGAATTGGAGATGGTAAGGTGAGAGTATTTATATGTTTTGGTGAAAAGACATAAAAGTTTGTGCAATCTAACTATGAGTATAGACCAATATATATTGGAGATGGTTCTATTATGCTTGCAATTAATGGAGTTAGTATGCTTTTGAGTTGACATTATCAAAATGTGACTGTTCATGTAACGTTATATATATATATATATATATATATATATATATATATATATATATTTATATATATATATACATTCACACACACTGAATGGTCCCCAGTGCAGATCTTAATCTTTTTTCAACCACATTAACTTTATACTTTTAATTCCAAGTCATCACGAACGAGACTGACAATGCGCTCGTCGGAGACATATACGGAAACTGATACGAAGCGAAGCCAAGGGCTCGAACCTCAGCTCAGATGTATCAAAGTAACAGTGACATGATGGCGCAGTGGTTAGTTACTGCTACTTTGATACATCTGAGCTGAGGTTCGAGCCCTTGGCTGCGCTTCGTATCAGTTTCCGTATATGTCTCCGACGAGCGCATTGTCAGTCTCGTTTGTGATGACATGGAATTAAAAGTATAAAGTTAATGTGGTTGAAAAAAGATATATATATATATATATATATATATATATATATATATATATATATATATATATATATATATATATATATATATATATATATATATATATATATATATATTGATCTTGTGAATGCGTGTATTATTTCTGGGTCGTCATGATCTGAAGGAAGCCAGAAAATATTTTTATATATGGAATAGGTTTGGTAAGGGATCGTTAATACCATGTTCACCTTTTGAAACGCACGACGTCTTGCGTTTCCTGGGTGAAATACCTAGTGGGAATGCATGGTTTCTGCTTTATGTGTTGGTTTTGTTCATTGGGATTTTATTGTTGTGTTTTTCTTGATTTATTCTATTTTGTTTTGGCCTTTGGTGACTCTGTGAGTCTGCTTTGGGGTAGGTGGGGTTGGGGGTGTGGATGGAATTTGCTGAGTTGTGCATATTTGCTGGGTGCTTTAGTTTGATTTAGTTTAAGGTTAATGCGATATTGAGTTATTATATATGGGTTATCAAGAAAGATATTTAGTATCTAGATACTGTATACATGATGGCAGGGTTGATGTTATGGTTCGTGTGTCTTAGTATTATGGTTTGTACTTGAGAGGTGTATTGTCTTCGATTTTTATAGAATGCGTAAAAGATGGACTGGGAGATGTTTGGTATGTTATCATTGATTTCTATATTTCTGAGAATTCATATGCTTACAGTGTTTGGTACTATGTATAGAATACTATCTCTATTACATTTTATAGATTGTATATTTCTATCAATATATTGTATGTGGTTGCATATATAATTCTTGTTGGTGTCTCTATTGGTTAATATATGTAATATTTTCTTTGTTTTTATTGGTATTTGATAATTTGTGAATATGATTTTCCTAGATTAGATTGTTTGTAACTTTCTGTTCAATTGAATTATTATACATGCTTGTTTATTTATGAGGACATTTACCGAGTTGACGGGCTGATAATCCTTTCCTGACTGTGTGGGTAGGAACGGTAGACTGATGTCGTCGGGTCCTTGAGAATATCGTATCCAAGGTAAAACGAATGCTATAAGGTACATTGAGCACCCCACCTCCGCGCACCTCCACCGTGACGTCATAGGAAATGCAGAGGGGGAGAGTGAGAGGTGGAAGAAAACGTAAACTTTAAAGAAAACCATCTGTATGTATGGTAGACTAAAATTACACTATGGTGTTCACAATACTGAAATTACTCTGTATGACTTTCTTATCCTCAAATTATCAGTATCTGAGATATGACCGCCAGAAAAGTTATAAAAATGTTTTCCATGCTTTCACATTAGGTAGATTATATTAATATGACGAGTTATTAGATGGGATAACACTGTCAAGCGTTTATTTTATATGTAGACCTTAATCTCCACAAAGCTCAGTTATGTTTTAACCGGATTCTTTAGTCTATTTATTCGCAATTGAATGAAAATTTCAGGAAATGTTGCTAATAAATAGTTACTTTCAAAATGACGGCTGTATACATATCCAGATGACCGAGTATTGTGTGTGCCACATAATTCAATCCATTTCTTTCTAAGTTTTTTATCTTTGGGTAGTGAAAAGAAATGTATATTTTTATCTCCTTTCAGTGTAACGGCATTGCACCTCTGCACCATACAAACTGTTGGCATTTTCAGATGTTATTTGTCTTCCTTAGCTACCCCTTTAATTAGAAGATGGAGCTTCGCTCCACATACTGGTGTGTGAGTGACTGACAGCTCTCGACCCGCAGAACCCTGGTCTCGATATTTACGTTGACGTCATCATCTACCTGCGCACTGGAGAGGTTTTCTGGCTCCCCCCCCCCCGCGCTAACGTACCTTGTAGTATTCGTTTTATCTTGATCGTATCGTCGGTTTTGCTGAGGTCAGCTAGATTATTAGCTCACCAGGCGGAGGGAAGAGGTGAGCGGACGAAGGGTGGGAGAACGTAGTGGTGGATGTGGTGGAGGGAAGGGGTGGATGTGCAGGGGTGGATGTGCAGAGTTGGGTAGAGTGTTGAGACAGCCTCTGGCCGATGCGAAGTTCCTGATTCTTCCCGTGGGTTACGGCGGTGGAGGAAGAAGTGGAGGTGTGGGTCTGGGCAGGGTCTCGCCGCGGGCCAGTTCCGTCGGGTACGCTCGACCGGCGCGAAGCTCCTGGTCCTTGCCGTGGGTCACGGTGGTGGAGGTAGGAGTGGAAGATCGATGTCTCGTCAGGCTCTGTACGAGAAGATTTTAAAAATATTACATGAGATTAGTTCATGTATGTGAATTAGTACTCACGATGGCTGGCGAGGTCGTTGTGATGCTAGAATGGCTAGAGGTTACAACCGTCGCTCGGACGGGACGGTTACTGAGGGGTGGTATGTAGATTGAACTAGGCAGGGACTCGTCGCCGTATGAAGTCGCTTGTAAATGCTAACCCTGAAGTCAGCGTGCTAGGCAAGGGTCCCTTGTGACCTTGGAGTTGCGAGGCTTTGTTCTAAAAGTAGGGGAACGGGACATAAGTAGTGTTACTTACGGAGTGGATTGCGAGAATACAGTAATTCGCGATGCGTTTGATGACGTTGCGTGCCGGATGGGTGGCGAGATCGGTTGTCTTGAGCAAATGGTGAAGTAGGTGCGCGGGGCTGAATGAAGTCTTGTGAGCAATGGCTTCGATTTTTTGTCTGGGTTTGATTCAGGGGGCTTGATCGAAGTCTTAAAGCATGTGTGTGTGTGTGTGTGTGTGTGTGTGTGTGTGCTTTTGTATGTGTTTGAGAGTGTATGTAAAAGAGGGGAGCAGGTTTTCAGTGGTACAAGGAGTATTATAAACGACAGGATTCATGTAGTTATTTTTTTCTAAGTATTCAAAATTGTTCTAATATATATCCTGCCAAGGAATGATCTCATAGCAATATCTACATTGGTCACACTAGGTGTAAGTTTAGCAAACACCTTACAATTCATCAGCATGAAAGGCCATTA
>NC_134820.1:1055981-1060981 GCF_046742065.1 Oratosquilla oratoria | reverse complement strand
CGCCCTGATTCCTAGAGTCCTTTCAATGGTCCATGATAGCCTCATTGCAGGACAACCCGGTAAGGAAAAATGTTTGGCAAACACTAGACGTGTATATTTCTGGCCTAAGATACGCACCGACATCTCCCGCCACATAGAACATTGCACTACTTGTAACCAACTTTGTGGGGCGGACCCCAGACCTATCCACATTGGCGAGGTACCCACCCGCTCAGAACCATGGGATACTATGGGTATCGATCTATTGAAGCTACCTCCAAGCAGTCAAGGTTCCCATTTCATCTTGGCCGTGATAGACTACTTTTCAAAATATTCTATACTGGTACCCCTACCAGATAAATAGGCAAAAATAATGGCCGAAACCTTAGTAGATAATTTTTTCTGCAGGTATAATATACCTCATCAGATATTCTCAGACAGTGGCACAGAATTTCAAAACGAGGTCCTCCAAAACATAGCCAAAATGTACCATATTAACAGGATATATATCACAGCATATCATTCACAAGAAAACGGATTTGTAGAGAGAACAAACAGAAATATCCTAAAGTCCTTTGTTCCCTACAAAAGTGTCTTTGCGACACATGGGAGGACTGGCTTCCATAAGTACAAGCCAGCGTTAATGGCTCTATTAACTCAGCAACAAAGAAAACACCTCACTCAGTAATCTTCTGTCAATCCCTCCGTATGCTTTATGACATATTGGAACCCCCCAACTGTACACCATAGAGGATTACGCAAAGCGCGTAGAACTCGCCATGCTCTTAATCCACGGAAAAAAAAAAAAAAAAAAATCTCAAGAAAAACAACAGACACGGACGAGACAACATAGACACTCTCGATCCTTAACTCTGATTCTAGGTGACGTTGTCATGCCTAGACACCACAAAAGACCAAACAAACTCACTCCAAACTTCTTAGACCCCTTGCAGTAGCAGAAACCCTAGGCAACAACAACTACCACCTTATAGACCCGTCCGACGACACCCTCGTCACAGCACATAAAAAAAAAAATAATAATAATAAAACCAATGACATCATCACTTGATACCAGCACCATCTTAGGCAAACACGGTTTCCAACCGAACCAAACTACATACTACCCAATATCACTCCCCCAAAATCAAGAAACCTCAACCCCCCACCTTTCACAGTCACTGCGCCTCAGACAGTAATTATCAATAACAAAACCAGATTCTCCTCCCTCAGGTTGCATAACGTCATGCTTACTTAAGTGAAAGTGATCACGACCCCTATTCACCAAATTCTTTCCCACTAAAAAAAATCTTCTCTACTTTACTTGAGATCGTGTTCACCAAGGCAGAATCATACACCCATACATCCTCCCATATACTCCCAACTAAAACAGAAATACATTCAGATGTAAAATACCTATCCACACTCTCACATTTTAAGGACATCCCTACCTCTCCTCATAGGCGTCGCCGCAGCCTTTTCTGGTGACACCCTATCGAGAATGGTCCCAGGCGCAATCATGAACCCCATAGGATCCGTCATGTTAATTCGTGACACAATCACAATTAGAATAAACTTAGATATCAGAAAACCTCACATAGACCTAGATTCAATCCGTAAATATACAGATACAATAAAAAAAATGTCTCCATATCAACTTCAAACGTCACAACTCCGCAACAAACTTCAGAATTTAGAGACCGCATGTTCTTTTCAGTTACCGACAAATTAAACACGATATTCCTCCAACTCTCAACAATTGAACGGGGAGACATGATGACAAACCATGACGCAGTCCCTATTCGGCATTGCCACAGAAGATGACAGAGAAAACGTACAACAGCGCATTAACACAATGGCCTCCAGACTCCAAAAGATGGAAAAACTTGTCCTATTGAACTCCCAAAACTCCCAAAACTTAAGTTCAGTTAACATTCTCTTAGACCGTTTTGCTCAACTTCACGAATATTCTCTCACTCAGACCTCCCGATTTCATGAACTAGAAATGTTCACACACTACATTGACAACCTCAATGAAATAAACGAACACATAGAGATAGCTATTACTACCATGTGTTTCTGCTCGAACTTAGGTAGATTAAAAACTGCACTCTCCATCGCATTGAGAAACCTCCACCTAAAGAGCATTTCCCCCCACCGAACAACTACACAATTATTACCCCTCATTGAAACAAAGCTCAGTACAGATGCAATCTATGAACATATCCTCCTCGACTCACAAAAGAGATTCACAGGTTGGAATATAATTCCTTTCCTATTTACCTACAAGAATTCGACGATTACCCTCGATATTCAACCCATTACCATCATCAAATCTGAAGACGGCCAATGGTACTCCTAGATTCCTTTCTCTGACCTCCATCTATGCAAATCCGCGGTTACTAAATTCCATGTTTGCCCCGCCAACCTTTTCCGTTTCTATCGCACCACAGAACCTTCATGCATAGACCAAATCATAGCATCCAACGCCAGCACACTGAACAGCTGCCAGTACAAAAGGTAAACACCAAAAAGACCCTGCACGCATACATTAACATGGGTCATTTCATATTTTTTCTACGAACCACCCTCGTTTCAGTAATCTGTGATGACAATCCCTTAGTCTTGCTCCCCGACTCATGCCAAATATATTTTGACATCACAATTTTCCATCCCAACCACCACCATGACATTCTTACAATCTCAGCTCCACCCTTGACCCTATTACACCCCTCGTAATACCCCTAACAGCACCCCCCAAACCTTTATCTCTCTCATTAAGCTAACAAGACTATGTAGTTTGGCTAAACAACATCCAAGCAGACATAGTAGACACACTGCAATTCTCCACACCCACACTCCCATCAATTGCTATATCCCTCAGTTCCCTTGCCCTACTAGTTCCTCCCCATTGGTAGACTAATATATGTCTGCGAAATTCAACGCGCTGGATAAAACCATAACACCCCCATACACACATATAATACGAAAAAAGAAACACTCATTACTTATATATTTCCTAACCACATAGTATACCCTAGGATTAAGTCTCACAAATACAGTGTATGTTCATGGTGATCCTTATTTTTACTTATTAGGTTAGAATTCAATATAAAATAATATATATGTTTGTTATAGTATACGACATGTAATACACATGTAAATCTAGGAAACATGTCATACCAAGAGATGATAGAATCTATTCCACCTTTTATACCTCGTTACCACTCAAAAAGTGGTTACAGAAAAGAGCCCCTTTCCACCAGTGACAATGCACAAAGTGCAGCTCAAAGAAAGGAGTCAAACTCCATCACATTAGAACTGGCACAATATTTCAAACGACCTCCCAGAAAAGAAAGAAGTAAAAATAGATGGAACTGATTTTTTGGAAGGTAAGTTGAAAATGGAGGATAGGTAGAGAAAAAGGAAAAGGGTGGAAGGCAGGGAGGTGCTTAGAGCAAACTACTTAAATGAGAAAAAAAAAAGAAGCAGGAGTACAAGGAGAAGCTGAGGGATGTGTGGGAGGTGGTGAGGGATAGAGAGGAAGTAGGTGTGAAAGAGGAATGGGGGCATTTCAAGGAGGAAATGACAAAGTGGGCAAATATTTCTATGTGGAACAAGGAGGATGAAAGGGAATAAAAATAAGGGTAGTGAGTGGTGAATTGATGAAGTGAAGAAGGTAGTAGAAGAGGAGCGTTGAGGGATTGGATGCAAAGTAAGATGATAGAAAAATATGAGAGGTATAAAGAAAAAAGAAGAGAAATAAAACAAAAGATAAAGGAGGCAAAAAGAAGAGCAGATGAAAAATGGGGATGAGGGTGACAGAGTTTCTGAAATTAATAAAAAGATGTTCTGGAAGGAAATCAAAAGAGGAAGGGGAAGTGAGTCAAGTAATGAAGAAAAAGTAAAACAAGCAGATGGACAGATCTTAATGGAAGAGGAGGTGGTAAGGGGAAGATGGGCAGAGTATTTTAGAGAGCTGTTGAATGTGGAGGAGGATAGGAAAGGATTGGTGGTAGCAGTGGGAGGCACTAAGGAAATGGGGGTGATATGGGAAATGAAAATGGAGGAGAAATACGAAAAAAATGAGGTGTAAGTAGCTCTGAAAATGATGAGAACAGGTTAGATGGGTGTCATGCAGAGTGTCTGAAGAAAGGAGGTACAGCAATATTGGACTGGCGAGTGAGGTTGTTTAATGTGTGTCTAAGGGAGGGTACACCGGAGGACTAGAGGAGTGTATGTATAGTTCCGATTTACAATATAAAAGGGGATAACTATGAGTGTAGTAGATTCAGAGGGATCAGTTTGTTTAGCGTAGTTGGGAAGGCTTATGGGAGGGTTTTAATTGAGAGGATTAGGAGAGATACAGAGAGAGTAATTGGTAAGGACTAGTGTGGATTTAGGACAGGTAGGGGTTGCGTGGATCAGATTTTTGTGGTAAGGCAAATATATAAGAAAGCTTTAGGAAAAGGCAAGGATGTTTTTTGGGTCTTTATAGATTTGGAAAAGGCTTATGAAAGGGTAGATAGGAAGGCACTGTGGAAGGTTTTGCACATATGTGGGATTAGGGGAATGTTGTTAAGAACAGTCAATAATTTTTACGAGAGTAGTAGAGCCTGTTTTAGAATAGGAAATAGAGAGAGCGAGTGGTTTGAGATAAAGATGAGACGTCAGATATGTGAGAAAGCTATAGGAAAAGGTAAGGATGTATTTTGAGCATTTATGGATTTGGAAAAGGCTTATGATAGGGTAGACAGGAAGGCCCTGTGGGAGGTATTGCAGATATATGGGATAGAAGGAAAGCTGTTAAGAGCAGTCAAGAGTTTTTACGAGAGTAGTAGAGCTTGTGTTAGGATTAGAAATGGAGAGAGTGAGTGGTTTGAGGTAAAGGTGGGACTTCGTCAGGAATGTGTTATGTCGCCCTGGCTGTTCAATTTATACATGGATGGGGTGGTGTGAGAGGTGAATGCAATTGTAGTGGGTCAGGGATCGGAGATAATTATAGAAAATGGAGAGAAGTGGGA
>NC_134820.1:1048481-1050981 GCF_046742065.1 Oratosquilla oratoria | reverse complement strand
GCGTTCTTCTTCTTCCTCGCGTTCTTCTTCGCGTTCTTATTCGCGTTCTTCTTCGCGTTCTTCTTCGCATTCTACTTCGTGTTCTTCTTCGCGTTCTTCTTCGCGTTCTTCTTCGCGTTCTTCTTCGCGTTCTTCTTCGCGTTCTTCTTCCTCGCGTTCTTCTTCGCGTTCTTCTTCGCGTTCTTCTTCGCGTTCTTCTTCGTACTGGGGATGCCGTGTTGGGGTTCCGCCCCGAGGCCGAGGGGGAAAACGAGGGATTGGACCGAGGAAAGCTGCGGCCGTAGACAGCTGTTTGCGCAGCCAAGCCCCCGGCGAAGCCCGCGGCTTGTATATATATATATATATATATATATATATATATGTATATATACATATATATATACATGTATATATATACATGTCTATATCCATATCTCTATACATGTCTATATATATTTATATATACATATATATACATTTATATATATATATAGATATAAATATATATTGTCAGTGTATTTGGGCAGGAGTTTTTCTGCCAAGCCCCCGGCGAAGCCCGCGGCTTGTATATATATATATATATATATATATATATATATATATATATATATATATATGTATGTATGTATATACATATATATATACATGTATATATATATATGTATATATACATATATATACATGTATATATATATATATATATATATATATATATATATATATATATATATATTGTCAGTGTATTTGGGCAGGAGTTTTTCTCTAATGCATGTTTCATTAAAAGTGAGAAAAACACCGATATTTTGGATTTATGTACTGACGATAGACGCCTCCCAATTTTAGAACATAAGAACATAAGAAATAAAGGAGACTGCAAAAGACCATAAGGCCTACACTAGGCAGCTCCGTATCCATCACCACCTGTCGTCCCCATCCATAAAGTTGTCTAATCGTTTTTTAAAACAACTGATAGTTTCAGCGCTTACTACGTGGTTACTAAGTTTATTCCATTCATCGACCACCCTATTTGTAAACCAATTCTTGCCTATTTCCTTCTTAAATCTAAATTTGTCCAGTTTATACCCATTACTGCGAGTCCTGCCCTGTTGTTTTATTATGATGACCTTGTTTGCATCACCCTTGTTATAGCCTTTGATCCACTTGAACACTTCTATTAGATCACCCCGCACTCTGCGTCTTTCCAGAGAGTGTAAGTTTAGGTGCCTAAGCCTCTCTTCGTAAGGCAAATTTCCGAGTCCTTGTATCATTTTGGTCATTCTTCTTTGTACTGATTCTAGTGAATTTATGTCCATTTTGTAGGACGGGGACCAAAACTGTACCGCATAGTCAAGGATGGGTCTAACTATCGCTAGATAGAGTTTAATAATTACCTCTGCACTTCTATTTGTTACCGTCCTAGCAATGAAGCCTAATGCACTGTTTGCTTTATTTCTGGCGCTAATGCACTGCTTCCTGGTTTTAAGGTCCGGACTCACCAGAACTCCCAAGTCCCTCTCGCACTCAGATTTTTCTAAAAACGTGTCATCTAAGTTGTATCTATTTTCGGGGTTGTGTAGCCCTACGTTTAACACGCTACATTTAGAGATATTGAAGTTCATTTGCCATTTCACCGACCATGTTAACAGTTTATTAAGATCATCCTGCAGAATCTGGGCGTCTTCTCCTGACCTAATTAGGCGTCCTATTTTAGTGTCGTCCGCAAACTTACTAACATCACTATTTAACCCATCGTCTAAGTCGTTTATATACATAATGAACAATAAGGGACCCAAAACCGAGCCCTGGGGGACCCCGCTAGTAACATTGCCCCACCTAGATTTTATTCCATTTATGGTGACCCGCTGTTTTCTGTTACTAATCCAAGCTCTAATCCATTCTAACACTTTTCCTCCTATGCCATGGGCTTTGATTTTATTTAGTAGTCTCTGGTGTGGCACTTTGTCGAACGCTTTGCTAAAGTCAAGGTAAATAACATCGTAATTTTCATTGTTGTCTGACGCCTTATATACATTAGTGTAAAAGGATAGAAGATTAGTCACGCATGACTTACCTTTGGAGAAACCATGCTGTGAATCACGAATTAAATTATGCCCTTCAATGTGTTCTCTGAGTCTATTTACTATTATTGATTCAAGCATTTTTCCTATAACCGATGTCAAACTGATTGGCCTGTAGTTGCATATGGTCGATCTATCTCCCTTCTTAAAAACAGGAACAACGTTTGCCTGCCTCCAAGCAGTTGGAACAGAACCAGTGTCTACCGATTTATTGAATATTTCAGTTAACTGGTCGCAGATTTCAAATTTACACTCTTTAAGCATTCTTGGAAAAATTTCGTCCGGACCCGGAGATTTTGTAGCTTTAAGTCTGTCAATCTGCTTGATAACTTCTTCTTTACTAATGCTGATATTAGTTAGGCTATTTTCTTCATCCCCTCTGAAAATCGGATCGCAGTCAGGTACTTTATCTAACCTCTCATTAGTAAACACCGATAGAAAAT
>NC_134820.1:1038481-1043481 GCF_046742065.1 Oratosquilla oratoria | reverse complement strand
TTTTGTCGAATAATGAAAAAAAAAAAAAAAAGGAAACTAAGGTCCAAACTTATTATATTAGATGAATAGACATTAATGAAGCCTTTGTTAAACAATGAATAAAATTGTCTGACGTCAGCACGCGATGTCTCGTTCTATGCTTGATGAAATCACCTGACGGGAGCCAGCTATATCCGACATCGTAAGGCCGGCCAGACACGTGCAGTTTAAACTGACAGTTACAACTGTTCAGTTATAACTGTCAGTTGAAACTGCACGTGTGTGGGTATATGAGTTTTACTGAGATACTCACACACGTGCAGTTTCAACTGACAATTATAACTGAATAGTTGTAACTGTCAGTTTAAACTGCACGTATCATTGAGATACCCACATACGTGCAGTTTCAACTGACAGTTATAACTGAACAGTTGTAACTGTCAGTTTAAACTGCACGTGTGTGGCCGGCCTAACGAAGAGTTTAATTGAGTTAGACTAAATCTCTTCAGCCACAGGTACTGTCCTGTACTGAATAAAATCATCTGGTGTTAGCCAAAACAAAATCTGCAAGCCACGTAATTGTTAAGATTGTTTGCATTTGTTCTGTTCGGTGACAGAATATTGATTCATAATTGAGTGAACTGAATTGAACAAATAAAAATTGTATAACAGTGACTGCACTGAGCTCCGGTTGGCTCAGAAACAGTGTTCTTGTTTCACGCATTCAAATCTCAGTGTCAGACAAAATGTAAATAAAGAGGTAAGTAAATAAATATGTATATAAGTAAACAGATAAATAGATAAATTGATAGATAGGACAAAATAAGAACAGATAGATAATAATAATGGATGCTGGAAGTCAGGCTTCATACGAAGATAACGTATTTCTGTATCCTGCCAGGTTAGCTTGATGTCTTATCGAGACACACAAAACCAGTCTAACGCCTTCCTTCCAGGATCAAAAGTTGTTCTAGAATGATGACTGGAGAGTAGAATATGAGCAACCTCATCCAGTGGTGTGGAGTATTATACCTTTTCAGATATATACATCATATGTACATGATTTTCTTGTGTATCTATTAATATTTTCACTAGATATTGTGAATCTAGGGTTGGATGTTAAGAAAATACTTCAAAACCTAATTTCGTTTTCTTGCATAATCTATTCAATGTTGAAGGTGAATCGTACATTTCATCTAGCCGTCTCCAGGCGATTTTATTCAAGTAAGAAAACCTCCATTGCTCAGGGAAAGTGCTTAACAGGTGTAATCTAATCAACTCCCTTGAAATGTTAGCCATATTGTACTTAGTGTGACTTACCATCACTGCGATAGATCTTACGGTCATAAAGTCATGGTAAATTCTGGTGTCCATTATCGGTGAATTTACAAAAATATTAATGATATTGAATCTCATCCAGTGCTTTTGCAATATGTAGGAATTCCACCCTTCTCTCAGTATTTTTCTTAAAGGATAAGTATAGCTACTTCCAGATAATTTTGAATCTTTAAAACGAGATATATAACTTAATTTGCACACAGCCTTATTGTAGTTAGGTAACCATCTAAACCACTTTCCTGAAATATCGAAGTCCATATATTTTATTCTGACTGATATCGAATGCACCTTAACACAATGGGTTAAGGAAAATACTAGATATAGAAACAATGAGAAACCGTGGAAACTAGACTTAATATTAACTTCTGAACCAGATATTGTGAACAAAATGGAGTATAAAACACCAATTGGAAAGAGTGACCATATACTAATAGAATTTGAATTAAAAGAACAAAACAATGTAGGTAGGAACGATAAACATAGAGAAAGAAGATTAATGTACAACAAAACGGATTTTGTAAAACTAAGAAAAAAATTCCCAAACATAAACTAGGATAAATTCTCTAAAGAGGAAACAAAGATGGAAGACAAATGGGACATATTCAATGAAAAGTACAAGAAAAGAGTTGATAGATATCTACCAAAAAGAAACAAAAAGAGATTTATATAAATTTTTGGTATAACAAAAAGTGTAGTGAGGCTAAAGACAGAGGAGATAAAGCCTGGAAAAAGTTAAAAAAAAAAAAAAAAAAAAAAAAAAAATGGCATACATATATAGAATTTAGGAACGAATATGTGAATATACGCAGGAAAGAAAAAATAAATTATGAAAAAGATATAGACAAATGTAAGGATCAACCTAAACTCTTTTACAGATATATAAATGAAAAACTAAAGGATAAACATGAAATAGTAAAATTGCGTGAAGGAGATGAAGAATATATAGATGACACAGAAATGGCGAAAGTTATGATCAGACATTTCAGGTCTGTCTTTACAACTTAGAGCTCACAATTTTGGGAAGATGGACAACAAGAAAGATCACCCAAAACGAAAGAAATAAAGGTAACACAGAAAGAAATAAGAGACCAAATAAAAACCTAGATGTTAGGAAATCGTAAATTGGATACTGAAAGTGTGTATAGACGAACTGACAGACAAATTACACAAGATAATAGACTTCTCACTCAAAGAAGGAAAGGTACCTCAAGATTGGAAAGCTGCAAACATAGTACCAATATATAAAAGAGGAAACAAAGAAGAGCCTACAAACTTTAGACTGGTATCCCTTACAAACACAGTTGCAAAAATATGCGAAAAAGTCATCAGAAATAAATGGACCAAACACTTGGAAGACAATAAAATAGTAAACCCCAAACAATTTGGCTTTAGAAGTGGAAGATCGTGTACCACAAACTTAATATACTTTTACTCGAGATTAATGGTGATAATACAAGAAAGAGATGGCTGGGAAGATTGCACCTTCTTGGACTTGCAAAAGGCATTTGACAAAGTACCACATAAAAAATTAATAAGAAAAATTGAAATAATAGGAGGAATACAAGGTAAGCTACTAGAATGGATGAAGGACTTCTTAATTGGGAGAAAAATGAGAGTGGTACTTAGAGAAAACTTCGAACTAGGAAGATGTGAAGAGTGGCGTCCAGCAAGGCCCTGTATTGGTTCCTATAACACAGGGGAACACTTTTTCAGTAACTTTGAGTTGCATTGGATATTTTAACGGATTTTGAAAGAGTTTTAGGCGCTGATTTCAAATCTGAAATTAGTTTTTCTCTACAAGCTCTAGTTTGTATGCAATTTGAGGTTAATGAAATTGTACATATGTGAACTTGCGTAAACCATGTATAAGCATTTTAACGTCCATATATATAGATAGCTTCTAATATTTTGATAATTCTTCTTTTGTTTCAGTTCAAACATGGCTTCCAGAATGAGACATCATTGCAGAAACAAGCCTGATGCCTTCTGCTACATATGTGGATGCTACACACTCAATCGTCAGAGATGTAACATATCCTCGTTCGTCAAGCGTGCCTACAAGGCATATTTTGAAGTTCATCTTGGTAATCAAGACAAGCAATGGGCTCCTCATGTTGTGTGCCACAATTGTGAGGAAATGCTTCGAGACTGGACCAAAGGAAAACGCAAAGGTCTGCCTTTTGGAGTTCCAATGATTTGGCGCGAACCCACCAACCATGTAACTGACTGTTATTTCTGCATGGTAAACACAACGGGTGTTGGGAAGAAAAACCGACATAAGATTACGTATCCGAACATTCCCTCAGCTATTCGGCCTGTTCCGCACTCTGAAGAAGTACCTGTTCCAGTTTTCAAAGGCTTGCCTTCATTGGACGATAAAGACATTGGACATGATACAAGCCAGCAAGACAGTTGTGACAGTGAATTGTCAGAAAAGTGTTCACAATCGGAGGACTGTTCTTCAGACACTGAACCTTTCCCCGTCCCTAAGCCTCTTCCCCAGGCTGAACTGAATGATTTAGTGCGGGATTTAGGTCTTTCAAAGAAAGCAGCAGAGCTTTTGGCATCAAGATTACAAGGCAGAAATCTTGTTGATCACTCTGTTAAAGTATCATATTTCAGAAAGCGTGACCAGCTTTTTGTGACCTTCTTTTCAAAAGACAGACAGTTTGTTTACTGCCATGACATCCCAGGGCTTCTCAAAGAACTGGGTGTACCTTACTATAGTCCTGCTGAATGGAGACTCTTTTTAGACAGTTCAAAACGCAGTCTAAAGTGTGTTCTTTTACATAATGGCAATGTTTATGGAGCAGTACCTGTCGGTCACTCAGTGCATTTGCGGGAAGACTATGATGATATGAAAATGGTCATGGACTTATTAAAGTATCATGAGCACAATTGGATAATTTGTGTAGACTTAAAGATGGTCAACTTTCTTCTTGAACAACAGAAAGGTTTCACCAAGTTTCCATGTTTCCTCTGTATGTGGGACAGCCGAGCACGAGACAGACATTGGGTCCAGAAGGACTGGCCTATTCGTGACACCCTTGAAGCAGGCATGCCAAATATCATACAAGACCCAATTGTAAACAGAGATAAGATCATCTTTCCTCCTCTTCACATCAAATTAGCTTTGATGAAACAATTTGTCAAGGCACTGGAAACCGAAGGTGAATGTTTCCAACACATTATCACAGCTTTACCAGGGTTATCATTTGAGAAGATCAAAGCAGGCGTGTTTGATGGCCCACAGATTCGAACCCTAATTCGTGATGATCAGTTTGTTGCTAAGATGACCGCTTTAGAAAGGGCAGCATGGTTATCCTTTGTGGCAGTCGTTCAGAACTTCCTTGGAAACAATAAGGCGGAGAACTACAGTGAACTTGTGAACAGAATGCTCCTCGCTTTTCGTGATCTCGGGTGCAACATGAGCATCAAGCTTCATTTTTTGAACAGCCACCTTGATCAGTTCCCTGACAACCTGGGGGCTGTGAGTGACGAACAAGGAGAACGATTCCACCAAGACCTAAAGATCATGAAAGAACGCTACCAAGGGCGCTGGGACAAAAGTATGATGGCTGACTACTGCTGGAGCATTAAACGAAATTGCCCAGATGAAATGTACAAACGCAAAAGTTACAAACGCAAATTCCTGCCTGAAAAAAAATACACAAAAAATTGAT
>NC_134820.1:1030981-1033481 GCF_046742065.1 Oratosquilla oratoria | reverse complement strand
AAAGTTTAACAGACATGTTCTGACGTAGCTAGCGCCAGATGATTTTATTCAACTGAAGAATGGCCATTAGTGTGAGATAATTAAAGAAAACCCACAGACAGTAGCTATGATGAAAAGACAGTGAATGTCATGATTAGTAAAATGAATGACCTGATCTGACCTCAGAGAGCCACCCGCTGATCTCTGACGTCACATTAATGACTTCAGCTGGCTTCCTGCGGGCTCACGAGGGATGACAGAATCTGCAGCAAATGGTCCCTCGGAATGGGTCCACGGAATGAGCAAGTGGGAATGGGAGATTGGGATAGTAATGTCTTACCAGGAGGAGGAGGAGGAGGAGGAGGAGGAGGAGAAAAGGAAGTAGAGGGGAAGGTAGAATAGAAGGTAGATGAGGAGGAAGTACAAGATGTGATAGTGGTGAAAATAGTAGTAGGGAATGGTACATACTAAAGAGACAGAGGCTGGGGTGGTGGATGATGAGGGTGTATAGGAGAGGGTGGTAGATGATGATGAGGTAAAGGAGGGAGTGGTAGATGACGAGGAGGTAGAGAAGGGGTGGAAGATGATGAGGAGGTAGATGAGGAGTGGTAGATGGCGAGGAGGTAGAAGAAAGGATGGTAAAAGACAAGAAGGTAGAGGAGGGGGTGGTAAAAGATGAGCAGGTAGAGGAAGAGATACGCGTAGGTATAGGAGGAGTGGATGGTGAAGGAGGAGGAGGAAGAGAAGAAGAAAAAAGATTTTATTTCTTGGTGTGAAGTATGAGGATCAAACACCACCGTATGTTTTGTCTAAGATTGAGGCCATATGGTTTTATTCAGCTCCGGGAGGCCCGCTCTGTACAAACACGGGAAAGGGAAAATTGTAAATATGTTTTAGATTTTTTGTTGTTGTAATTTTGTGTGGCTGAACATGGAACGTTCATGTAGATGATTCTCAAACTAAAATGTTCATATTTGTGTTAAGTCTAAACGAGTTGTGTTCTAAAGGCTTACATACACACACTCGCTTTGTATTGTATAGTCCATAACCTTTATCCTTTACCCAAAATCTATTGAATTCTTCATTGAGGTTTGATTGCTTTTTACACAGACGGAGAGGATATCCATATCACTATATACTTCATGACACTCACCTTTACAAAAATGTTGATCTAATTGCGGAGGGGATAAAAATCACATCGGGATTATGGTCAATAAGTTTGATATTAGATTGAAAAAAAAAAAAAAAAGAAATCTACGGAACAAACGCACAATATTTGGCGTTGTGTGTTTACCAAAATTCACCAAGCTCGCTGGCGCTTATTGAAGCTCGGATTTTTTGTTATCACCACAGCAGGGGACTTTCATTATGAAAATTGCTTTGATTTTTGCCGATGAGGCTGTCCGATTTATCCTCAAATAAAGAACGTCTGTCCAAGGCATGATAATATCTGACATAGTTACACTGATTAGAACATTTATGTTTATACTTTTGATAAAATAACATTACATGCATGCATATAAGCGAAAGGATGTTATATACGAGTACATGTATCCAAATATATATCTATCTATATATGCGTATGTATATATGCTGTATGTACAGGTGCATGCATAAAACATAAGCGTTTGTATATGTTTATGCATATGTTTGTATATTCATACCTATGTGATATGCACATTAATATACTACGTTGCATGCACAGTGATATTCATATGAATATGTATGCAAATGTGAAAATGTAAGAGAATTGTATGTGCACGCGTATGTGAATGTTTATATATATATATATATATATATATACTTATATATATATGTATATATATATACATATATATGTGTATATATATATATATATATGTATATATATATATATACATACACGCATATACCAAGAGCTTTTTCCCCTTACAAAGGAGGTAGCCAAAGTCAAAAAGAATATTTTCACTCCCATCCGTCATCCCCACTGACTCCACTCCGATTCACCACCCCTCCGTCTCTCTCTCCCTCCTTTCTTGGCTCCTCCTAGATGACAGGTCATCCCTGCATCTCGCCCATTGCCCTAGATCAGAAGGAATGGTTGAGGTCGGCAAATAGTGAGTCGGACGGTATGTGGTCGGTAATTAGTGAGTCGGACGGTATGTGGTCGGTAATTTTGCAGAGGATTACATGGAAATAATTTTTTTTAAAGAAAATAGGTCAAACAATGCAACCATGTGCTATTCTTTTTATATATAAAATTGTGCATTTGAGCAAAAACCGTCATTGTTTTGTTGAATTCGGCAATTAGTGAGTCGGACGGTAAGTGGTTGGTAATTATGTAGAGGATAAAAACGTAACTTTTCTTTGATCAAATTACATGGAAATCACACATTTTAGGGAAAATAGGTCTAATAATGCAACCATATGCTAATTTTGTATATAAGATTGTGCATTTCAGCAAAACCAGTCCTCAACATTCCTCATCACTCATTCTCGCTAATGGTTCGCACATCCTTGTCGAGCACTGTATATATGTACT
>NC_134820.1:1020981-1023481 GCF_046742065.1 Oratosquilla oratoria | reverse complement strand
TTTCTATGTATTCCTATCACTATGTACTTGTTGCACTGAAGATGTAATATACGAAAGCGCTCTGTTTCGTTAGTTTCTTTTTTTCCCAAGTGGCCTACTTCGCATATATATGTATATATATGTATATATATATATATATATATATATATATATATATATATATATATATATATATACTAGCCAAATTACCCATGTGCTGCTGCGGGCAAATGATGTTCATTTTAATTTTGATAGAATTTGTGGAGAAAAGTTGCACGTATCAATATAACTCAATGGAAAAGGTAACACAAATAAAATGTTAAGAAAGTAAGAAAATAAATCAACTTGTGGAGGGACACGCCCTTTGGAAATAAAATATATTCAGCGGTAAGAGAAGAATTGAATTAACCATTCATTCAAGTATATTACCGCCCGCTATCATAGTTTGTGGCAACATTAATTTCACAAATATAAATAATACTTATGAACGCATACAATAGTTTGTTTAATCATAGTAATTTTATCACACAAATGCTACACGCGTTAAGGGGACACTATAGTGGTGGCGTGTTACCACACCATACCCCTTTAACCCCTAACTCTAGCCAAAATATATATATTTTTTGGAAATGAAATATAGTTATCCAAGTACCTGGAGTGATAGGATATCATAATATATATGGTTATGGGGGTCTATCTTCGAAACCCTAGGAGGAGTTCGTGAACAAACAAACAAACAAACAAACACACAAACAAACAAACAAACAAACAAACAAACAAACAAACAAACAAACAAACAAACAAACAAACAAACAAACAAACAAACAAACAAACAAACAAACAAACAAACAAACAAACAAACAAACAAACAAACAAACAAACAAACAAACAAACAAACAAACAAACGAACAAACGAACAAACAAACAAACAGACAGACAGACAGAAGCTACTACTTTATTATAGTATATATATATATACATACACATATATACATATATATATATATATATATATACAATTGCATATATATACAAATATTTCTTGTAGACAGGCGAGGTTAAGAATGATTGCTATTTCTAATTTGTTTGATTTTATTGGAATATTCTATATTTCTAGCTAGTTAATGTACACGCAAAGGTATATTACAAAGATTTGTCATTAGGCTGCAATGCTTCGGTCTTCACGTGAAAACATTTGTAGGCTAAATAATTTGTGCTTGTGTGTCTAATGTATGTATACTGGTTGCTTTCATATGATTGGTCGACCAAGTTCACCAACAAAAGCAGCTTTCCTGATTGGTTGTGCATTAGCCAAAAGGAATCGCAGGGATAGGTGCTATGTCTCTTTGAAGCAAGAGAACCTGTAAGTCTGCTATTTGAGTGCTCGTGAATGGTGTAATTCTGCAATGTAGATGATTTATTTTTGATAATTTTTCTCTTTTATTTTAGATGCTGATTCTTTGTAAGAAAACACACCTTTTTTTTCTAGCCTCTTCGTTCCACTCTATTTAGTCACATTTTGCTTCTTACCCTCCACAACAGCACTTATATCCACCAAGGCACAATCTCTTGGAAAAAATAAAGTCACAGGGTTGGTAAAGGAGATATTTCTTAGAGAAGACTTAAGGTGTATTTGGTAGTATTGGGACGATAATTTTTTTTTTAACGAATCCGATACGACTCCCGATACTACTCTATATTTCCGATGGCGATAAATTATTAATAAATGTACTTTGTTCACAAAGTATTTGTTTCCCAAATCAACTGCAGGGCCTGAAAATAACCATGAACTATTATAATCATTACAGGTATCGAAATCGGACTCGTATCGAAATGGGAAGATTAGAGTAGTATCGGAACTCGTATTGGAATCGTTAGAAATATTGCTATCTTCCCATTGCTACCAAATACACCTTAAATCTCTTTAAAATCTTTCCTTTACCAAATCGGAAGTTTATAACAGTATCGGGACTCATATCGGAATCGTTCATTTTTTTTTGTATCGTCCCATCACTAGTATTTGAATTTCTGATTATTTTTCCTTTGCTTTGGTGGCTAACAAACTATCTTATCGTTTTCGATGATAGGCAGCTTTAATCAGCCCTGGAATGTTGTTTCAACAAAGGGATCAAACTGATGGATGGAAATGTTATATCAATATCTGAGCCCAAAGGGAAGATTTGTCAGTTCGGTGGAATGAAATTAGATTGGAGGCGGAATGTCAAACAATTCTCACACAGTCTCTCCAGAGAGCGGTCACCACATTCCGGAAGGATTATCGTCAACATTATCATCATCGTCGTCTTCGTCGTTCTTGTCGTTATGTCATCGCCGTCGTCATCATCACCGTCGTCGTCATCATCATCATCGTCGTCGTCATCGTCGTCTTCGTAATTATCATCAACATCATGATCATCGTCAAGATCACAATATTCATCATCATTTCATTATCATAATCATTATCGTCATAATTGTCATCATCGTAATTATTATTTCTATCATCATCATTTTGAAAGTAATA
>NC_134820.1:1008481-1015981 GCF_046742065.1 Oratosquilla oratoria | reverse complement strand
TGATGTTGTCAATTCCCTTTAAAATCTTAAAGACCTGTATCAAGTCACCTCTGGGTCTACGCTTTTTTAGGGAAAACAGATTCATATGTTTTAGTCGATTTTCGTATGATTTATTTTTGATATTTGGAATTAGTTTTGTGGCTCGCCGTTGTACTTTTTCCAGTCTGTCAATGTCTTTAATGAGATTCGGTGACCATACGGAAACAGCATATTCCAAATGTGGACGAACTAACGATTTATATAGCTTGTTAATGAGTGATGGAATTTTGAAATCAAAAGATCGCGCAATGAGTAATAGAATCTTATTTGCTTTCTCAGAGGCTGAAATACACTGCTTGGATGATTTGAGGTCGTTACTGATAATTACGCCGAGATCTTTTTCACTATCCACTTTTGTTAACGAATTTCCAAATAACTTGTTGAAGTAGAAAAGACTGGAGACGGGGAATCTATATATTTCGATTGCAAACTGCAATCCTCTTCAGTAGATACAAATAAGAATAGTGAATGCTATTTAAGTAGCACCTTTGATATGAGAAAGGGGAACATTGGGAGAAGTCTCTACCCTCGGCTCACTCCGTATGTGAGGTCAGGAGGCAAATGTCCTTTTAATAGGCTGGTGATGAAAAGACCTGAAATTATATCCGGGGACCATTGCCCCTTTAAAATGTTCATATTGGGCTGGTATTCAATTATAGTAGATTTTACCACTGTTCTCCTGAACTCACATCTGGATTTATAAATAAGCTCAGCTTTGTCCCAATCTAAACAATGTTTAAATTGCTTAACACGTTGGAACACAGCTGAGCTTTCTTTTCCATATTTAATGGAACGTTTATGTGCAATCATCTTAGTGTTCAAATCCCTTCCAGTCTGTCCGATGTAAACTAAGTCACAACCTTTACATGGAATCGAATATATCCCCATGAAATTACAAGATCCTCCTTCAGGAGATGAAGGTACGTGGGAGCCGTCACGTAGTCTGTGGGATCCTCCCGAGGATCTACGCAGGCTCGTGTTGGAACAGTAGAGCCATAGGGATCAGTGAGACGATATCACGATTGTGCACGCAACTGGGATACCACTTTCTTGATCCTTGGTATCTCTTTTCCAGGCGTCATGACCTTTACGCTTCTGATGGGATCCACTTTACCTGCAGAGGCAAAGATGTTCTTACAAACCTCATTGTGGGAGTTTGTAATGAACTAGTTCCTTTTTTGGGTAGAAAATCAAAGGAAAGGGGAAATAGAGTGTACTAGGTAAAACAGAGTAGAGTATAGCAATAATGTAGAACAATATGACAATGAAGGATAAAATATAATTTTAGGATATAATGTCGGTGGAGGACGAAATATTACATTAGGATGTAATGTCAAAGGAAAAAATATCACGATGGGATGTAATGACAGTGGAGAACAAAATATCACGATGGGATGTAATGATAGTGGAGGACAAAATATCACGATGGGATGCAATAATAGTGGAGGACAAAATATCACGGTAGGATACAATGTTAGTGAAGACAAAATATAATTTTAGGAAGGGAATTTGGACAGAATGTCAATGAACGATGGGAGGCCGACGTGGAACGCGGTGACGTAGGGGAACAAAGTGTACATAAGAGATAGGATGACCGTGAGCGACCATATGTCCGTGATGGGGGAAATGTTAATGAAGCATTAACTGTCAGTGAAGGACCAAATATCAATATAGAGCAAGATGTCAATAAAGAACAAAATTATAATGTAAGGCATGATATTGAAACTCAAAACGTGTCAAAAAGAAGTAATCACGAGTTTCTTAAGACCATGTACTTTAATGCTCGTAGTATTAGGAACAAATTTAAAGAAATACAGGCCTATGTCAAAAGCGAAAATCTCGATATGATAGTAATAACCGAGACATGGTTAAATGGTGAAGTGTTTGAAGCTAAATTTAATATTGCGGGATTTAAACACTTTCATCAAGATAGAAGCGACAAGAAAGGTGGGGTGTTCTGTTGTACGTTAAAAGCAATGTCCATGTGGGTAGAGTTAATCCCCCCAAAATGGACAAAAATGAATGTAGGTGTAATGTGTAGGCTAAAGACATTATCATTAGCAGACGACAAACTGTTATTTCAAGAACTGTTTAGCTTCTGTAAACGGGACTTATTGATAATGGTTGATTTCAACTTTACTGACATTAATTGGATGACCCTAAAACAAGGCCATATAGGTTGTCGCTTGATAGACTTTCTCAATGACAATTACTTAGTTCAGCATGTAAAAGAGCTCACAAGACATGGAAACTTACTCGATCTATTGATCACTAGCCGTGAAAGCGTGATAACCGATGTAGAAGTCGGTAAAACTACTACAAATAGCCATTACACCTTAGATTCAAACTACTAATTTTTTTTTAGAATAGATACTTGTGTTTCTAAAATACCCAATTTCAGTAAAACTCAGTTCATAGGACTACGTCAGGAGCTTCAGCTTACAGATTGGGAAGCAAAATTAACCGAAATACCTGTAGATCAGATGTGGGAAATATATAAAAATACGCTCACTAAGATGATTCATACTTACATTCCATTTAAGGACAGATGCCCCTCAAATCGGGCTCACCCAAAATGGCTTGACAAAGAAACTGAAAAAAGTATTGCTGAAAAGAGACAGGCTTATAAGAAATACAAGTGCTCGGGTGCATCTAATGATCATCAAAGTTATGTATTAATACAGAGATATTAAAAAAAATAAAAATAAAAAACGAAAAGGGCAATATGAAATGAATATCGCTGATAAATCCAAAAAGAATCTCAAAGAATTCTATAGTTACATTAGAGATAAAAAGGTTATTAGGAATCACATTGATCCAATATTATCTGCTGACGGACAACTTGAATATTCAAATGAAGGAATGTGTGATATCTTAAAAATTATTTTATCTTAGTATTCGTAAGCAAAACACCTCAAAATGAACTCCAAACTGAAACCTGTGAAAAGTCTAGGGTGAACTTACTACGGTAAATATAACAAAAGAAAAAATTAAAAGGTGTACAGAAAAACTCAGTTACTAAAACACCAGAGCCTGACGGTTGGCATCCAAGAATCTTAAAGGAAATTAAAAATGAGATTCTTGTTCCGTTAGAAATTATTTTCAAGAAATCCATCCTATCCGGAGATGTCCCAAGAGAATGGAAGCTAGTTAAAGTTACTCCCATATTCAAAAAACGTGACAAAAACAACAACAACAAATAGCTACAGGCGCATAACTTTGAATTCAATCGTAGAAAAAATATTGCAAACTATCATCAGAGATGCTATCGAACATCATTTATAAAGTAACTGTTTGATAAATGATAGCCAGCATGGTTTCAGACGGAAACGTTCTTGCGTGACTAACTTACTCGATTTTTACAGCACAGTCATCTCAAATTATGACAAAAGAAACAATATAGATTTAATATATCTAGACTTTTGATACCGACCCCCCACCAAAGTCTAGTTACTAAATTAGCTTTACACGGAATAAGTGGTAGCTTATTAAGTTGGACTAGTAATTGGTTGAATGATCGAAAATATAGAGTTGTTTTAAATGGAAAAACTTCTAGATGGAAAAATGTTATGGGTGGAGTGCCTCAAGGTTCCGTTCTTGGGCCACTTCTATTCATAGTATATATAAATGATATAGACCACGAACTAAAATCTGTTGTTTCAAAATTTGCTGATAATACAAAACTGTGCGGAATAGCAAATGATCACCCAAACCAATTAGATATTGATAAATTACAGCGATGGTCTAAAAAGTGACAAATGAAATTTAACACAAGTAGATGCAAGGTAATGCACATAGGTAAAAATAACAGTAAGTACGATTACAAGTTATTTAGAAATTCGTTAACAAAAGTGGATAGTGAAAAGGATCTCGGCGTAATTATCAGTAACGATCTCAAATCATCTAAGTAGTATATCTCAGCCTCTGGGAAAGCAAATAAGATTCTAGGACTGATTGCGCGATCTTTTGACTTCAAAAGTTCATCACTCATTAACAAGCTATATAAATTGTTAGTTCGTCCACATTAGATATATGATGTTTCCGTATGGTCACCGAATCTCATTAAACACATTGACAGACTGGAAAAAGTACAACGGCGAGCCACAAAACTGATTCCAAATATCAAAAATAAATCATACGAAAATCGACTAAAACATATGAATCTGTTTTCCATAAAAAAGCATAGACTCAGAGGCGACTTGATACAAGTCTTTAAGATTCTGATGGGAATTGATAACATCAGAAGTGACAAAAGTTTCACACTGATTGAGAATCCGACAAGAAACAATGATCTCAAACTGTCAGAGAACAGATTTAATTTGGAAGTGGGTAGAAACAACTTTGCCAACCGTGTAGTTAATGAATGGCATAAACTTCCTGCAGAGGCGGTGCAATTTAGTTCGGCTCGAAGCTTTAAGAATCATGTAGATAAGCACCTAAGCAAGATGCTGTAATTACTCATTTATCTTATATTATTTGTTAATTTGTTTTGTTATCATTTGTCTGCTTATCATTATTTGCTTCTCATTTATTATTAGTTATACGTGAATTTATTATCATCTATTATTTACCTGTTTGTTTATTATTTAACTATACCTATGCATTTATTTTATCTTTTATTATTTACTTCATTATAATATCATTTATTTATTTATTTATCATTATCATAATTTTTTCGCATCCTACCTTGATATGGACCAGAAGGTCTCCTGTCTGCATGCTTCTTTGATAAACCCTACTCTTGGTAAATATATGTGTATATATATATATATATATATATATATATATATATATATATATATATATATGTATATTTGAGGTGGGTTTTTCTTCTTATTTCCTCTCCAGTTATCTTCAACCATTCTTCCGTTCTCTCTCCATTATTCATTGTCAGTGTATCAACATTTCTCTCCCTCCCTCCTTCTCTCTCCTTGTCTTTCTCATTCCGTCTCCTCGTTTTCCTCTTATTCTTCTTTCTTTTCCTCATCTTTTTCCTTCACTCTTTCCACGCCTTCTCTTTCTCCTCTTCCTAGTTTTCCTCCTCATTTGCGTCTTCCTCATACCTCGTCTCCTCCTCCCCTTTCTTCTCCTCATCCTCCACCTTCACCTTTTTGTACTCTTCTCCTCATCCTTCCCCTCCTCCTCGTCCTGCTGCCTCACACCTCATTAACCCCTTCTGCTCTGTTGCGATCAAGCTGTCTTATCTCCCCCTTATTGTCCTCCTCTTCCTCTTGTATCCCTAAGTTCCTTCAACCCACCCCTTCCCTCCCCTCTTCCCCTCCCCATCTTCTTCCCCCTATTCTTTTCCTTTTCTTGTTCTTTCCCTTCTTTTATCTACCTCCTCTTCTCTCCTCCTCTTAATGGCTCCTATCACTTCCTCTTCCATATTTCATCTTCAAGTAATCCTTCAAGGTTCCATTATTTAAAGAGAAGCTCACGTCAGGGGCATTTGTTCTCTGTGTTTGGACTGCTAGGGCAAGTGGCCATCATCGGGAGCAGATTTGATTCGAAATTGGGCATTTTTGTTTGCAAGATGAGATCGAAGATCTACATTACAGCATAATTTCCCGTTTTATTTATTCTTACCAATACACGTACATTCATAGATATACACACAAACGCTCGCTTAAAAAAACACACACACACACAAACGCTCGCACACACACACACACACACACACACACACACACACACACACACACACACACACACACACACACACACACACACACACACACACACACACACACACACACTCTCTCTCTCTCGAGTCGAAGGGCGCAGTGGTAGCGTTCGCAAGTGCTGCTATAGCTGTCCGAGTTCGAATCCCGCCCAGGTCTGAAATAATTTCAGTATCGCTGCGCTGCGAGTCGCTGCTCCAACTCTCGTGAGTGGGGAGTTAGGGGTGTGTGTGCGTGTAAGGTCACAGCAGTACCCATAGATCTGTCATATATGAGCTCTGAGCTCACTTCCAGGAGGGTAATACCTCTCGATCACGAGTCCAACACGTGATCCAAGACCATGGTGAATCACACAAATTAGAAAGCCTGGCCCGCATTGCTGGTCCTAAGTTTCTTAGGCTCTCCGGACCTGCGCCGACCTGTGGTTGCCAAACTGGTTTGCTTTACGAGCCTTTCCATCAGAATGGCTCACTTCGTATACCTGTACAGACAGTACGTGTTAGTACGAGCGTGGTATATTTTCGCATTTAGCTTTGCGAAAAAAAATCTAGAATATTCTCATCAGCAAATACATACATAGAGTAGGAAACAAGAAGATATATACTGAGGAAATTTAAAACAAATGGGAACTAGGGAAGTCTCTAGTCACATGTGTCAGATGGAGTCGGACAATTTGTTCCTTGGAGATAATTTTATTTGCTGCCAAGGAGGTAATAAAATCTTTTTACCATTGACATTTTGATATGTTGAAAATTGGAAAATGTTTGATAAATGAAGATTCAACAATTTTTCTTTTGAAGCTACAATGTGATTTATTCACTATGGCTGTATTCTTCCAATCTATTCAGTGGTCTAACAGACTCGAATGGAGGAATACAGGTGAGTTTTCTTGGCAGTATTTTACAGAATTTTTATGTTCATTTATCCTTGTGGGTAGGTCACGTTCCGTTTGTCCCAAGTACACTTGGTCACAATCAAGACATGGTAATTTATATACTCCGGGGTTGTTATTCTCAGGAGTTCTATGATGGACATTTACCACTTTTCTAAAAATACTATTAGGGTAACTAAATGTGATTTTAATTTGTTTGATAAGTAGAAATTTTGAAGCGGTACGGATGGAATCATTATAATTATGGAAGTTTAATACTTGATTTGGCCCAGTCAAATTTATTGCTGGAGTTTGATGTCGTATAATAACTGGGTTCGGCTTTACAGAGGGCTCTTGTAAAAAAAAAAAAAAAAAAAAAAAAAAAACAGTCCGGGTAACCTACCCTTAGTAATTGAGTACGTACTAATTCCGGTTTTCAGATTCTGAAAGCTCTTAAATAAAGGCTCGAAGCACCGCTGCATTGATAGGAATTCAGAGACGGCCTACTATCTGCAATATACAAAGCTTCAAGGTAGGCAAGGCGGTTCTTGTCGGACTCCCTCTTAACGATGACAGTGTTCTGTCGAAGGACATCACCTGTGAGATGCTGGCCATGTTTCTCCAGGAAGTGGCGTTTGGGACCTCCCTGAGTTAGATGATAGCTCAGGCGCCTGGAGAGTTTGGTAGTAGTCAACCCTATGTAAGCATCATAGGGCGTACAGTCAACAATGGACATCCCAATCAAGATTGCCAACGCGTCCTCCGTACTGTTCTAAACAAATGGCACGAGGGACAACAAGATGCTGATGAAGAAGAAGGAATAACTCACAGCCTCTTCTATAGAGCTTATATGTCATCTGCTTACCGCGAAGAAGAGAAGAGTGTGAGAAGCATCATTGACAGGAATAC
>NC_134820.1:997589-1002981 GCF_046742065.1 Oratosquilla oratoria | reverse complement strand
TGACCTCCATCATATATGCTTGTTTCCGATACGTTCGTTAACACCTGAAATGTTGTTAACTTCTTTTTTCGTTTATACACGAAGCTCATGTTAATTCTGTCTTGCCCCTGCGATTTTATTCAGCTGAAAGAGACATGGCCTCTCTGTATGACAGCATTTCTTAACTTTTCAGACCCTAAAGGCGTCCCCTAACTCTGGTTAACATCTGATTACTAGCAGGATAAATGAAACTGAAGTATCGACATGTATTCAGTCCACAGCATCCCGTACAATTCATTGCAGCACCACAAGATTAAGAAATGCTTCTCTATAGAGTTGAAATCTATTGATCATCGCTTTTGGAAGTGACGAGTCATATATTTCATTCGGGTTGTCGCCAGTCAATTTTATTTTGTCGAGTTAAATCTTCCATCCTGAAAAAAAAAATTGAACTTCTTCCAGTATCAAACTCATCTCCAATGTGGTTATCACTGGTTGTAAGTAAATTGAAGTTGCGAATAAAGCTATCAAAAGAAATACTATGTGAGGACGCAGTCTGCATAAGCACAGGTTTTTGGTTGTCACAGCCTTATTAAGTCCCTGATGAGGCTCTAAGAACCAAATTTGTATTAATAAAGGCTCCGTCCTTATATGGTGTTTCTTTTGACTGACTTATCTCTAGTTCTTCATTTGACTCTGATCGCTTTGAGTAGTTTATCATACTTTATATATATATATATATATATATATATATATATATATATATATATATATATATATATATATATATATATATATATTACGCCATACTATGTCGTTCAACTGAACGATGGAATTCAAACAATCTTGATTACGTTCTGGGTAAATTTTGGTCTAATGCTAAGATATTTTGTTCAGCTGAGGAGGACCTTAGGAGGGGCGGAACTTTACGAGTCTAAGCCTAAGCGCAAAGGGAGACGCAGGCGACACAGTACAGAGCAAAGGCAGTTTTCCTGTAGCTGAATTGAAGTACTGTTTGAGCTTCTCTCTCACTTGAAAAGCTGAGGTCATACATCTAGAAGCATTTGAAGTAAGAGAAAAGTTCAAACTTTACTTTAATTCAGCAACAAGAAGTCTGCCTTTGCTCTGTGCTGTGTCGCCTGTGTCACCTGCGTCTCAAGTTGGGGCGTTCTCTAAGCTGAATAAAATCGTCTGGCGTTAGATAGAGGAACATTTTTAAAGTCTTGTCAAGACTGAAAGAGATTAAGCTTTTACGGACCCACGATTATCGTCATCTTTTGGTTCATCATGGGACGAAATGAATATGGGAGAGTCTCCAAAATTTTCACGACTTCGAAGAAAAAGAGCTCGAGAAGAAAAAGGGAAAGACAAAATTTCGAGAAGAGTTGATCGTGGGCGAGAGTTTCGAGTTCTTGAGAATAGTTTCCGGGAACTAATGACACAGAAAGGTATCGATTTCTGGAATCATTTCCAGTCGATTCCATGACACTGTTCGAAGCTGGCTTGAACCTAAAACGAAAATAAAAAGAAATAAATTTATTTATTTATTTATTTATTTATTCATGTATCTATCTATTTGTTTATTTATTTATTTATCTATTTATTTAATTATTTGTTTATTTACTTATTTTTTTATTTTTTCTATTTTTCTATTCATTTATTTATTTATTTATTTATTTACTTTTTTGGCAAAAGTTTAATACAGTTCAATGCTGTGGCGTACTAGTTTTAATTTAATTTCGCATGATGTGGGCCTGGGTTCGATTCCAACAGCCATCAATGCCTGTCAGGGCAAGCTCATCGGGCAAAGGTGATGACACATGTCACAGGAAAGCTCCTCCAGGTGTAACAATTCAAGGTACTATTATTTTGTATGCCAACAACCTAAAGTGTAAAAATTAGTAATTGGTGAGGTTGTAAGTTAATCACTTCGTGGCTGTTAAGTCTGTGAATAAAGGTTCCACGACATGTCTGTGGGTCAGTATGTGACCGATTGGACACACACAAGTTAGAAATTCTCTATTTTCTAACGTTTCCTCATTTGAAATGAAATTAGAAAAAAACATAGGTTTTATATATAACTTAATCCTTTGACTACAGGTCTCCTATGGTGAAATAAACTCACCACCCCATTCGCACACAGTAGGAAGTGAAAAACCCCTGTAAAGGTAAACCCCGGTCAATTACGGCAAACCGCTAGGTATTTTAAGCCGATGGTTGGATTGCGTCTCCGTCTGGCCAGGCCTGTAGAGGCTGGTTTCCTACAGTAAAATGAAATTACTTGATGGGAAGTTGAATAAAGCTTGGTCTCAAAGGTATCAGAGTTAAGGCACTTCGTGGTAGTAGTGGTGAGGCAGGGGGGAGTCCTTATCTAAGAAAATTGTATGACGGCCGACTGAAATATATATAAAATAGATAAATAAAAAAGGACAATATCAAGAACAACAAAACTGAGACCAGTCATATTGTACGGCTGCGAAACATGGGCCCTTACGAAAACTATGGAGAAGAACTTTGAAGTTCTTGAAAATAAGATTTTACGGAGAATTTTAGGACCCATGTATGACAACCAAAGGCAAGAATGGAGAATAAGACATAACTGGGAAATTCGAGAACAAACAAAACAACCCCATGTTAAAAATGTAATAAGATTAAAAAAAAAAAAAAAATGGGCAGGACATGTCAAGAAGATAGATGGCCAAAGAAAGTGCTCAATAGTGGAGTGCGTGGAAGACAACCACTTGGACGACCTAGAAAAGACTGGAGGAGATGCGTGGAAGAAGATGTGCAGATATGCAGAATAGAACCAAGAGAAATGAAGGAGGTAGCACAGGACAGAAAGACATGGGGAGACGCTTCAAAAGCGGTTATGGATCACCAAGTGGCCCGAAGACCAGCGGAGTAAGTAAGAGTAAGTAAATAAAAACGTGTAATATAAAAATAAATAAAATAGAATATTAGATGGAAAAAATGAATAAATATAAGCCTAAACCCGTCTTCTTCGGGTTAATCGGGATGGACTAAGACGCTTTAACTTTGTTTTATCAGATAAATAGAATCACCCAACGCCAGCTTGAAACATGACCAATATCAATCATCAGCATTTAACGGTTAAGCGGTCTGATCTCTTTACGTTATCCACTTTATAGACCAGAAGGTCCACCGATGGTTTTTAAATATATATATATATATATATATATATATATATATATAGATAGATAGATAGATAGATAGATAGATAGATAGGTAGACAAACAGATAGAAAAATAGTTAGATAGACAGGTAGAGAGAGAGATAGATAGATAGAGAGTGAGAAAGGAAGAGAGAGAAAGAGAGAGAGAGAGAGAGAGAGAGAGAGAGAGAGAGAGAGAGAGAGAGAGAGAGAAAGAAAGAAAGAAAGAGAGAGAGAGAGAGAGAGAGAGAGAGAGAGAGAGAGAGAGAGAGAGATTACCCAGAGCTGCAGCTAATGACCAGGAAAACAATAGCGTTATTTGGCGTTAGTTGTCCGAGAACCTAAACAAAATCAAATACATTTGTGACCGCAAGCCTTGTTGTCGACGAAGTAACAACAGAGAACCAATTACTTCAGGCCGGCCATGAGAGGAACCGTCAAAATTGGAGTGGGGGTTGGGGAACGAGAGTAAAGGGTAGAAAAGAGTGGAGACGGGGGTGAAGGGTTGAAAATGAGGAAGGGGGGAAAAAGGGTGAGTGAGTAGGAAGGGGGGAAAGGGGGAAAAAGAGAGCAGAAAGGGGCAGAAGTTAGGGCAGAAGGGGAAAGGGGGTAGTGTTCACTGTCCTGCACATGAAACAGCAATAGAGTATAAATCAGGTATGGTAAAGAAACGGATAATTATCTCATTGCTTGACCTGAATACTGCACATACGTGGTGGATGACAACGAATACCTCTCGGGAAAATCCTCTCCTCTAAAGTGTTTATGATTTGTCTGCAATCTCTCTCTTATTATTTGCTGGTGCGTAATAATATATTGCCAGCCTGGAACGAGTGGTAGAGAGACAAAGGCATGGAAAGTTGTTCAAAATAGAAGTCAGAATACACCGTTTATTTCGCCGTGGTATGATTCCTTTAAGCACACTTGGAATGAACACTTCCGTGTTCAGTGCAGACGGCTGGTATTATTCTCACAAAGAAAAGCTATAATAGCTAGGATGTTTAAAGTAAATGCCATGACTAACCTGTTTATTCAAAATGCTGATGACACTATTTACAACATTGTTGGTGAGATTCTTAAATCTTTACTGTTAGCATACGATAGATTTCATAGTATTTAGATTGCACATACTGTACATCCTTTTCATGGGAGGTACAGAAATATTCTTTATTTATTTACAAGAGAAAAAATAACCAAAGTATACACAAGTATACAAGAATTAAATAGATATAAGTTTGTGTTAAGGGGTAACTAAAACAGAAAAACTGTGACACTCGGGTACACCAAGAAAACACTCAGTCACACTTGAGGGAATCTTTAAGAAGTGTTGGCAACATTCTCTCTTTTCCTCTCTATCTCTCTTCCTCTCCCCCACTCTCTTTCTTTCTGTCTTTCTCTTCCTTTATATCCCCTCCCCCCCTCTATCTTTTCTTTTCTCTCTCTCTCTCTCTCTCTCTCCCGGTCCAGATGGATTCCTGCCAAAGTTACTGCGGGAGGTTCGCGAGCAGGTGGCTCCCCACTTAGTAGAGATCTTCAACGAGTCTTTGCTGATAGAAGTGCCTAGGGACTGGCGGGAGGCAAACGTGACTTCTATTCTAAAAAAAGGGGATCGTGCAAATCTGAGCAATTACCCACCTATCAGCCTTACTTCCATAGTAGGGAAGATACTGGAAGGTGTTATTGTGGATAGAATAGTCGAGTTTCTGGAGGAAAACAGCCTATTATTAGACTCGCAGCATGGTTTTTGGCGTCACTGATCATGCTTGACCAGCCTGATAGATTTCTTTTATGTCATATTTTAAGAATATGACAGAAACAGAACAATCGACACGCTTTATTTAGACTTAAAGAAAGCTTTTTGGTAAGGCACCTCATAAGAGGTTAATGTCAAAACTTCGAGCTATGGGTTCTAGAGTAGCAGTGTTAAATTGAATTGAACCCCTGTTGAAAGATAGTTGACAGCGTGTGTTTATTAATTGGGCAGCATCTAGCTGGTCTACTGTTACCAGTGGGGTATCCCAAGGATCTGTAGTAGATCCGGTCTTCTTCATCATCTATATCAACGATATAGATGTTGGAATTGTGAGCCGCATAGCTAAGTTTCCGGGTGACACTAAGTTGGGGGCAAATGTCGCATCAACTGAAAGTGTAGAAATTCTTAGACCAGACTTAGAGAAAATTGAGAGAGTGATTCGAGAAGTGGCTGATGCCATTTAATCTGGATAAGTTCAAGATTATGTA
>NC_134820.1:982589-990089 GCF_046742065.1 Oratosquilla oratoria | reverse complement strand
GATCATATCAAAAGAGTTCCCCATGGTCTCGACATAGAAACAGAACTTCATCAGTTCACACTACCCCTTCAATATAGGACCATCACCAATCCTCTCCACTACTTCCCTCTATTCCTCTCTCATGTTACAACCTTTGCAGTCGAGCCACAGATTCAGAAGATTACATTTTGTCTAGGTGAACGGGAATAAAATCTAATTCAACATGTTTTTAAAATTAAGTCAATTTTATTTTAATCATTAGTATTTCCAAATACCACCATTGATCAAACGCTATGTATATTTATCTGTATGTCCTAAATTCTTGTATTATTTCTTATCTTCCTTGGTCATTAACTTCACTGTGGTCAGTGAGCAGTAGCTGAGCCGGGCTTCTGTTACAAAAGGATTGAAGGAAATATTCAATCCCTTAGATGTCCATCTCTGATGATAGTTTCCATAATTTTTCACACACACACACACACACACACACACACACACACACACACACACACACACACACACACACACACACACACACACACACACACACACACACACACACACACACACACACACACACACACACACACACACACACACACACACACACACACACACACACACACACGCACACACACACACACACACACACACACACACACACACACACACACACACACACACACACACACACACAGACACACACACACACACACACACACACACACACACACACACACACACACAGACACACACACACACACACACACACACACACACGCGCGCGCACACACAAACACACACACACACACACACACACACACACACACACACACACACACACACACACACACACACACACACACACACACACACACACACACACACACACACACACATACACACACACACACACACACACACACGTCAATTTATTTATTATGCATACTCCCTCACCCCCATCTTCCACCCTCTCCCCCTCATGCATCACAACATCATCCATACACAACCATTTTCCATTCACTCTTATATTCTGTTCTCTCCCGTCCTTCCTCAACAATCATTCCCTTCTTTCCCAATACCCCTTTTACCCCATCTATCCATCTCATCCTAGGTCGCCCTCTCGTGTTCACTCCTTCCACCTCTGCCTTCCAAACCTCTTTTACTAATCTTTCTTCATTTATTTTTTCCATCTGTCTAAACCATCCTAATACTCTTTCATCAACCCTATCTCCCAGTTCCCTTTCCACCCCCGTTCTCCTCTTCACTTCCTCATTTCTCACTCTATCTAGCCTAGTAACCCCTATCATACTTCTCAGGCATTCCATCTCAAACACATTCAAACTCCTTATCTTCCTCTCTTATATACCATGTTTTTGCCCCCACCCAGTGCTTCATACAATCCTTCATACAATCTCCGCTTAGCATTCATTTCCAAATGTCTATTTCTCATTACACTTTTAATACCCCAAGGCATTTACTCGCTTCTTTCAATCTACATTCTACCTCCATCCCCACTCCTCCATTTCCTGCCACATTTGCACCCAAGTATCTAAAACAATCCACTTCCTCCAGCCTCTCCCTAAATACTCACTTCCATTCTGCTGCCACTTTCTCCCCTTGTACATCTCATCACTTTACTTTTACCCACATTTATCTTCAACTTCCTTCTTTCACACACCTTCCCAAACTCTGTCACTAACTTCCCCAATCCCTCCTCTGACCCTGCCACAAACGCTGTGTCGTCAGCAAACAACAAATGGTTTATCTCTCCTATTTCTCCATTTTTTTTTAGCCATCTCCAATCCCTGACTCACTACCCTTGCATTTACCTCTCGCACAACCCCATCCATGTATAAATTGAACAGCCAGGGCGACATAACACATCCCTGACAAAGTCCCACCTTTACCTCAAACCACTCACTCTCTCCATTTCTAATCATAATACAAGCTATACTACTCTCGTGAGAACTCTTGGCTGCTCTTAGCAGCTTTCCTCCTATCCCATATATCTGGAAAACCTCCCACAGTGCCTTCCTGTCTACCCAGTCACAAGCCATTTCTAGATCCATAAACGCCCAAAATACATCTTCACCTTTTCCTATAGCTTTCACACATATCTGCCTTACCACAAAAATCTGATCTACATGACCCCTACCTGTCCTAAACCCACACTGTTCCTCACCAATTACTCCCTCTGTTCATCTTCTAATCCTCTCAATCAAGACCCTTCCATAAGCCTTCCCAACTACACCTAGAAAACTGATCCCTCTGAAACTACTACACTCACACTTGTCCCCCTTTCCTTTGTAAAGTGATACTATACAGGCACTCCTCCAACCCTCCGGCACTCTACCCTCTCTTAAATAAACATTGAATAACCCCACCAGCCAGTCCACCATCACTGTATATCATAAGAAGTGTAGGGCTAGGTTTATAACAAATTTACAGCAAATGAAAGATATATACAAATATGAGGACTATAAGGAATCATTCATTAAACCCTTTAATTCAAAGTGTGATCAGGAACCTATCAGGTTTTTGGCTAGAATGATAGACAACAAATACAAATGAAAAAACAATTTTTTTTTTTTTTTAGCAAAAACAGACAGATGGTCTAAGGACATAATTTGATAGAAAGTATATCTAGTAACAAGTTAAAAGTTTCCAGGATACTAAGTTAGTATAATTTGCACTACAGGTATACAACAGTGACGAGATGATCGCAAAAAAAGATATACATGGATCTTAAAGAAACAATGGACTTAGGGGAGATAGATTACCTTTTAGAAGATTATCAAGAAAGTAAAGCAATAAGTCCACATGTCATGACATTAGGAATGCAACAGCAGAAAGGAACTCTCTAGAAGTGATTATAAAAACAGAGGATTTGATTATAGAGTTAGAAGTACTTCAAGGAATGTTAGACTTGAACATCATAACTGTAACAAATGGTGACATATAGCACGAGAGTGTTATTAGGGGATTATTTGCAAGAACTGCAAATATGAGGGTCATGATGAGTATCATTGTAGAAACCCACCTTTCTGTTTGTATCACAATAGAGTAGGACATAGAACACAGGATTATAGAGTAATGCCATATTTTCGTATTTACCTAGAAACAAGAGGAAAATCCCCAGACACAAAATAAAACAACACTACAGAGCTAAATCTAGAGCAACAAATAGACATTATAGTGTACTGGACAGTGATGAGAAAGAAAACACCAACACAAAAGACAATTGTAAATTAACTATAACAATTGGAAGGACTTCTGTAGGACCCATCATTGCGGGTAGAGTATTCAATAGACCTATTCAAATATTTATTGATACGGGATCTGTAGTAAATGTTATAACCTGCAAAGATTTAAACCAATTGAAACCGGGAGTGAAAATCTTGGAACCAATCTATTACTCATTGCAAGGAGTAACAGGAAGTCAGTTAAAAACATTAGGTAAGACTGAGTTAGATGTTATTTTGTATAAAAATGAGCACTTGCACATTCCGGTGATAGTTGTAGAAGAATCTGTCTTCCCAGGAGATTTATTGATAGGATTTGCAACTATGAGAAAAGAGGGCATGATCATATGTCCGGCTGAGTTAGGGATCTTAGTGAAATCACAGTTAATCCCATTTTTAAATCAACCAGACTTAGAGCCAGTATGTCGCCCCCCTTTCTGCACCAATGATTTTTCTCCTCATCTACCTTTTTCTTCGATTAGAGAGGCTGTTATACTCTTCTAAACGATGTCACAATGTAAGCATTATGTCATAAAAAAAATGGCTTGTCCGCTTACAATTTTTTGTTACATCAGCGTTATTATAATCAATCACCTCTATTTAATAATATTTCGAAACACCAGGCGACACTCTCATTCAACCTACACTCAGCACTTTTAAATACATACAAGGCGTGAGTCTGACTCAGCTATCCTTGACGCCTGTCAGCCGTCGGCTGTTGTTTTCATAAGTATTCTTAACAACTGACCCTGGATTTGCATTCGTTCTCCATCTACCTCTCCATCTACTTTCTTTCCTACTTTCATCTATACTTCCATCTACCGGCCTCTTACACAGTATCTGTGATAAGAGAACAGGTAACACAAAAAAAAAAAAAAAACCCACACACATAGTGAACACAACTAAGGTGTTCAAGAAATTCCAAAAATCAGTCAGAATTCATTAACTCCAAGTAAAGCTTTGCTAATTGTGGAAGGTGGCGTAATAAAGTCGACATTATTGCACTCCAAAGTAATTAACATAGTAGATGTGCAGTTGAAAGAGTCACTATAGACATCGAAATTTTAACCATCCCAGAGTCAATTAAGATAAAAGGTTTGAAATTGGACTTGGGGATTTATAAGACACAAAATAACAAGGTACACATATTAGCGATTAGTACTTTGGATAAAGACATAGTCTTAAGAAGAGATACACAAATGGGATGTTTTCAATTCTGTCCAAGACCCATTAAGATTTTAAACGAGTCCTGAAGAGGTGGAATCACCAGTCTCAGCAATCTGTTCAATTCAGGAAGAAACAAATTTGGGATAAAATTAAAGAGACAACTAGAACCTACTTGTCCTGAGTTAGAAGCAAGTTTAATTGCATTGCTTATGAAGCACAATGAAGCAATTGCTTTGCCGGGGGATGCCTTGGGCAAAACAACTGTTCTAAAACATCAGATCAAATTAAAACTAGGGAGTCAACCTATTTGTATACCTACCTAAAAATTACCACATTCCAAGCTAGCCAGTGTAGATCAATCGATCAATGAAATGTTATCGCTGGATGTCATAGAACCCAGTCAAAAAAATGGAACTTTCCATTGATTCTGGTGCCAAAATCAGATGGTACAATGTGTCCAATTATTGAGTATAGGGAATTGAATAATCAGACAATACCTGATTGACTACCGTTACCGGTAATTGCAGATATACTTCGTAGTTTGGGAATCGAGGATCAGTATTTTAGTACTATAAATATCAAATCAGCGTTCTGGTAAATCGAGTTGCATGAAGGTGCTCGAGCTTATACAACATTTTGTACAACAACGGAGCCCTAAGCGTTCAAACAAATGCCATTTGGATTATGCAGCAGTCCATTAACTTATATGAGATCAATTAATACAGTGCTAGATGAGTTGTTAGGAAACACAGCCAGTGTATTTCTAGATTATATTTTAATAGTTTCCCAATCAATAACTGAGCACTTTAAGAAATTAGATTTGGTAATCTCAAAACTAGCTGAAGTAGGGTTGAAAGTGAAATTTGAAAAAGGTAAGCTTTTGAAAGAGTGTCATTTATTTGGGACATAAGGTAGATAGATATGGACTTAGTACAGTGATCTCAAAGGTAAAAACAGTAAAGAACTACCTAGTTCCGAACAATATAGAAAATATTAGAAGTTTCTTGGGATTGACGGGGTATTATAGAAAGTTTATTAGGGTTATGCAGACATAGATAATTCAATAAGCTCCTTGTTAAGGAAATATTCAAAGTTTATTTGGGGACCAGCACAGCAACAAGCTTTTGACAAGTTGAAAGATAAACTTACTAGTTCTCCAGTTCTCATTTTTCCTAATTATGATAAAGAGTTCATTCTTTGTACTGATGCGTCAGACATAGGGTTAGGAGGCATACTGATGCAAGAAAGAGATGGAAAATTGCAACCGATAGCTTTCACATCGAGACTTTGTAATAGTGCAGAGAGAAACTATTTCATTATAGTGGCGTAGTTATTTTTTTAGTCCAATGATCTTTGATTTCATATTTAAGATCATCCCCAAAGGGCGTGATCTTAAAAATATGAAAAAATTTAAATTTCTCTTTTACCTTTTCACCAATCAGATTCGTTGTTAAAAGTCTATATGGCAATATCATTTGGTACGAGGGTGCCCTACGGAGCAACTGCTAGCTCTAACAAATTGTTTTGCTCTGCTGGAAGATGAGGTGGCTGGATATCAGGAGTTCTTAGTGGTGGGGGACCCCATGGTGCGAGGCTATGATGACATCCTGCAGCGGAAGAATAAACAACGTTGCAAACTTGTATGTCAACCGGGCCGTGGGATCGTCGATTGCACTCAGACCACTAGTGAGAAAAAACGGACGAACACGGTTACGATTGTTCACGCGGGAATTAACGATATGGGTAGGGTAAGACCTGAGGAACTTGTTCGGAATTACAAGGTTCTCCTTCACGTAGTCTGTGGGATCCTACTGAGGATCTACTCTGACTCGTGTTGGTACAGTAGAGCCATAGGGATCAGTGAAAGGATATCACAATTGTTCACACAACTGGGATACCACTTTCTTGATCCTTTAAGCACACTTGGAATGAACACTTCCGTGTTCAGTGCCGACAGCTGGTAGTATTTCTCACAATAAGAAAAGCTATAATAGCTAGGATGTTTAAAGTAAATGCCATGACTAACCTGTTTATTCAAAATGCTGATGACACTATTTACAACATTGTTGGTGAGATTCTTAAATCTTTACTGTTAGCATACGATAGATTTCATAGTATTTAGATTGCACATACTACAAAGGCAAAGGATTACAAAGGCAAAGCATGCCGACAGGAGACCTTTTGATCCATATCTAGGTCGGATGCAAAAAAAAAAAAAAGAAAAAAAAAAAAAATAATATTGATAATAAATTAAAACTATAACAATGTAAATAACAATTAAAATACATAAATAAATGCATTGGTATAGTTGAATAACAAACAAACAGGTAAATGGTAAATTATAATAAATTGACATATAACTAATAATAAATGAAAATCAGACAGACAAATTATAACAAAACAAAAACAAATAATATAACATAAATTATAATAATTACAGCATCTTACTTAGGTATTTATCTAAATGATTCTTAAAGCTTCGAACTGAACTACATTGCACTACCTGTGCAGGAAGTTTATTCCATTCATTAACTACACGGTTGGCAAAGTTGTTTCTACCTACTTCCAAATTGAATCTATTTCCGGACAGTTTGAGACCATTGTTTTCTTGTCTGATTCTCATTCAATGTGAAAACCTTGGTCACTTTTGATGTTGTCAATTCCCTTTAAAATCTTAAAGACCTGTATCAAGTCACCTCTGAGTCTACGCTTTTTTAGGGAAAACAGATTCATGTGCTTAAGTCGATTTTCGTATGATTTATTTTTGATATTTGGAATCAGTTTTGTGGCTCGCCGTTGTACTTTTTCCAGTCTGTCAATGGGAGGTACAGAAATATTCTTTATTTATTTACAAGAGAAAAAATAACCAAAGTATACACAAGTATACAAGAATTAAATAGATATAAGTTTGTGTTAAGGGGTAACTAAAACAGAAAAATTGTGACAATCGGGTACACCAAGAAAACACTCAGTCACACTTGAGGGAATCTTTAAGAAGTGTTGGCAACATTCTCTCTTTTCCTCTCTATCTCTCTTCCTCTCTCCCTCTCTCTTTCTTTCTGTCTTTCTATTCCTTTCTATCCCCTCCCCCCCTCTATCTTTTCTTCTC
>NC_134820.1:955089-970089 GCF_046742065.1 Oratosquilla oratoria | reverse complement strand
AACTAGAAACAAGAGGAAAACCTCCAGGCACAAAATAAAACAACACTGGAGAGTTAACCCTAGAGTAATAAATAGACATTATAGTGTACTGGATAGTGATGAGAAAGAAAACACCAACATAAGAGAATTTTTAAAATTTACTTTAACAATTGGCAGGACTTCTGTAGGAACCATTATTGCAGGTAGAGTATTCAATAGACTTATTCAAATATTTATTGATACGGGATCTTTAGTAAATGATATAAACAACAAAAATTTAAGGCAATTGAAACCATGAGGGAAAATCTTGGCACCAATTCATTACACATTGGAAGGAGTAACAGGAAGTCAGTTAAAAACATTAGGAAAGACTGAGTTAGATGTTATTTTGTATGAAAATGAGCACTTGCACATTCCTGTGATAGTCGTACAAGAATTTGTCTTCCCAGGAGATTTATTGATAGGATTTGCAACTATGAGAAAAGAGGGCTTGATCATATGTCCGGCTGAGTTAGGGACCTTAGTGAAATCACAGTTAACCCCACTTTTAAATCAACCAGACTTAGAGCCAGTATCTGTGATAAGAGAACAGGTAACACGAAAAAAGACACACACACATAGTGAACACAACTAAGGTGTTCAAGAAATTCCAAAAATCAGTCAGAATTCATTAACTCCAAGTAAAGCTTTGCTAATTGTGGAAGGTGGCGTAATAAAGTCGACATTATTGCACTCCAAAGTAATTAACATAGTAGATGTGCAGTTGAAAGAGTCACTATAGACATCGAAATTTTAACCATCCCAGAGTCAATTAAGATAAAAGGTTTGAAATTGGACTTGGGGATTTATAAGACACACAAGAACAAGGTAGAAATATTAGTGATTAGTACTTTGAATAAAGACATAGTCTTAAGAAAAGATATACATATAGGATGTTTTCAATTCTGTCCAAGACCCATTAAGATTTTAAACGAGTCCTGAAGAGGTGGAATCACCAATTTTATCAATCTGTTCAATTCAGGAAGAAACAAAATTGGTAGAGAAATATAAGAGTCAAATAGAGCCTACTTGTTGTCCTAAGTTAGAATCAAGTTTAATTGCATTGCTAGTGAAGCACAATAAAGCAATTGCTTTGCCGAGGGACGCCTTGGGGGAAAACAGCTGCTTTAAAACATTAGATCAAATTAAAACTAGGGAGTCAACCTATTTGTATACCTACCTAAAAATTACTACATTCCAAGCTAGCCATTATAGATGAATTGCTCAATGAATTTTTATCGTAGGATGTCATAGAACCCAGTCAAATAAGTGGAACTCCTCATTTATTTTGGTGCCAAAATCAGATGATACCATGCGTCCAGTTATTGACTATAGAGAATTGAATAAACAGATAATACCTGATCGACTACCGTTACCAGTAATAGCAGATATACTTCGTAGTTTGGGAACTAAGAATCGGTATTTTAGTACTATAAATATCAAATCAGCGTTCTGGTAAATTGAGTTGGACGAAGGTGCTCGAGCTTATACAACATTTTGTACAACAACGGGGGACTAAGGGCTCAAATGAATGACATTTGGGTTATGTAACAGTCCATTAACTTATATAAAATTAATGAATACAGTATTAGATGGGTTGTTAAGAAACACAGCCAGTGCATTTCTAGATGATATTTTAATTGTTTCCCAAATAGCAACTGGGCACTTTAAGAAATTAGATTTGATATTCTGAAGATAAGTTGAAGCAGGGCTGAAAGTGAAATTTGAAAAATGTAAGCTTTTGCAGGAATGTGTCATTTATGTGGGTCATAATATATATAGACATGGACTTAGTACAGTGAACTCAAAGGTAGAAGCAGTAAAGAACTACCCAGTACTGAACAATGTAGAAAAAGTTAGAAGGTTCTTGGGATTTACAGGGTATTATAGAAAGTTTATTAAGGGATATGCGGACATAGAAAATTAATTAAGTTTCTTGTTAAGGGATGATTCAAGGTTTATTTGGGGACCTGCACAGAAACAAGCCTTGACAAGTTGAAAGATAAACTTACTAGTTCTCCAGTTCTAATTTTTCATAATTTTGATAAAGAGTTCATTCTTTATACTGATGCGTCAGACATAGGGTTAGGAGGCATAGTGATGCAAGAAAGAGATGGAAAATTGCAACCGATAGCTTTCACATCGAGACTTTGTAATAGTGCAGAGAGAAACTATTCCTTTGTAGTGGCGTAGTTATTTTTTTAGTCCAATGATCTTTGATTTCATATTTAAGATCATCCCCAAAGGGCGTGATCTTAAAAATATGAACAAATTGGAATTTCTCTTTTACCTTTTCACCAATCAGATTCGTTGTTAAAAGTCTATATGGCAATATCATTTGGTACGAGGGTGCCCTACGGAGCAACTGCTAGCTCTAACAAATTGTTTTGCTCTGCTGGAAGATGAGGTGGCTGGATATCAGGAGTTCTTAGTGGTGGGGGACCCCATGGTGCGAGGCTATGATGACATCCTGCAGCGGAAGAATAAACAACGTTGCAAACTTGTATGTCAACCGGGCCGTGGGATCGCCGATTGTACTCGACCACTAGGGAGAAAAAGCGGACGAACACGGTTACGATTGTTCACGCGGGAAGTAACTATGTGGGTAGGGTGAGATCAGAGGAACTTGTTCGGAATTACAAGGTTCTCTTTCACGTAGTCTGTGGGATCCTACTGAGGATCTACTCTGACTCGTGTTGGTGCAGTAGAGCCCTAGGGATTACAAAGGATTACAAAGGCGGAGCATGCCGACAGGAGACGTTTTGGTCCATATCTAGGTCGGATGCGAAAAAAAAATCATATTAATAATAAAACAATAAAATAAAAACTATAATAATGTCAATAACAAATAAAATACATGAATAAATACATAGGTATAGTTAAATGATAAACAAACAGGTAAATAGTAAATAATAATAAATTGACATATAACTAATAATAAATTAAAATCAGACAGACAAATGATAACAAAACAAAAACAAATAATATAAAATAAATCGTAATCATTACAGTATCTTACTTAGGTATTTATCTAAATGATTCTTAAAGCTTCGAACTGAACTACATTGCACTACCTGTGCAGGAAGTTTATTCCATTCATTCACTACACGGTTGGCAAAGTTATTTCTACCTACTTCCAAATTGAATCTATTTCCAGACAGTTTGAGACCATTGTTTCTTGTCTGATTCTCATTCAATGTGAAAATTTTGTCACTTTTGATGTTGTCAATTCCTTTTAAAATCTTAAAGACCTGTATCAAGCCACCTCTGAGTCTACGCTTTTTTAGGGAAAACAGATTCATGTGTTTTAGTCGATTTTCGTATGATTTATTTTTGACATTTGGAATAAGTTTTGTGGCTCGCCTTTGTACTTTTTCCAGTCTGTCAATGTCTTTAATGAGATTCGGTGACCATACGGAAACAGCATATTCCAATTGTGGACGAACTAACGATTTATATAGCTTGTTAATGAGTGATGGATTTTTTAAATCAAAAGATCGCGCAATCAGTCTTATTTGCTTTCTCGGAGGCTGAAATACACTGCTTGGATGATTTGAGGTCGTTACTGATAATTACACCGAGATCTTTTTCACTATCCACTTTTGTTAACGAATTTCCAAATAACTTGTAATCGTACTTACTGTTATTTTTACCTATGTGTTAAATTTCATTAGCCACTTTTCAGACCATTGCTGTAATTGATCTAAATCTTCTTGAATATCTAATTGGTTTGAGTGATCATTTGCCACTCCGCACAGTTTTGTATCATCAGCAAATTTGGAAACAGTAGATTTTAGTCCATGGTCTATATCATTTATATATACTATGAATAGAAGTGGCCCAAGAACGGAACCCTGAGGAACTCCACTTGCAACACTTTTCCACCCAGAAGTTTTTCCATTTAAAACACCTCTCTATTTTCGACCCTTCAACCAATTACTAGTCCAACCTAATAGGCTACCACTTATTCCATGTGAAACGAATTTAGCAAGCGGTCTTTCGTGTGAGACGGTATCAACAATTTTTCAAAGTCCAGCTTCATATTAGATCTACATCATTTCTTTTGTCATAATTCGAGATGGCTGTGTTGTAAAGTTCGAGTAAGTCAGTCACACAATAACGTTTCCACCTAAATCTATGCTGGCTGTCATTTATCAAACAGTTACTTTCTAAGTGGTGTTCGATAGCATCTCTGATGATAGTTTCCATTATTTTTCCTACGATTGAAGTCAAACTTATAGGTCTATAGTTATTTGGTTTCTTTTCGTCACCTTTTTTGAATATGGGAGTAACGTTAGCTAGCTTCCATTCTCTTGGGACATCTCCGGATATGATGGATTTCTTGAAAGTAATTTCTAATGGAACAACAATCTCATTTTTCATTTCCTTTAAGATTCTTGGATGCCAACCGTCAGGCCCTGGTGTTTTATTAACTTTGAGTTTGTCTATACACCTTTTAATTTTTTCTTTTGTTATATTTACCGTAGTGAGTAAGTTTACCCCAGACTTTTCACAGGTTTCAGTTTGGAATTCACTTTGAGGTGTTTCGTTTACGAATACCGAGCTAAAATAATTGTTTAAGATATTACACATTCCTTCATTTGAATATTTAAGTTGACCGTCAGCAGATAATAGTGGACCAATGTGATTCCTAACAACCTTTTTATCTCTAATGTAACTATAGAATTCTTTGGGATTCTCTTTGGATTTATCAGCGATGTTCATTTCGTATTGTCGTTTTCTTTTTCTTATTGTCTTTTTTGAATCTCTCTGTATTGATACATAACTTTCATAGTCATTAGATGCACTCGAGCACTTATATTTCTTATAAGCCTGTCTCTTTTTAGCAATACTTTTTTCAGTTTCTTTGTCGAGCCACTTTGGGCGAGCCTGATTTGGGGGACGTCTGTCCTTAAAAGGAATGTAAGTTTGAATCATCTTAGTGAGCGTATTTTGAAATATTTCCCACATGTGATCTACAGGTATTTCGTTTAATTTTCCCTCCCAATCTGTAAGCTGAAGCTCCTGACGTAGTCCTATGAACTGAGCTTTACTGAAATCGGGTATTTTAGAAACACAAGTATCTATTCTAAAATTGTTTAGGAGTTTGAATCTAACTAAGTTGTGATCGCTATTTGCAACAGATTCACCGACTTCTACATCAGTTACCATACTTTCGCGGCTAGTGATCAAAAGATCGAGTAAGTTTCCATATCTTGTGGGCTCTTTTACATGCTGAATTAAGTAATTGTCACCGAGAAAACCAATCAAGCGACTACCTATATGGCCATGTTCATGGGTCATCCAATCAATCTCAGTAAAATTGAAATCACCCATTATCAGTGAAAGGATATCACAATTGTTCACACAAGTGGGATACCACTTTCTTGATCCTTGTTATCTCTTTGAGGCGTCATGACCTTTATGCTTCTGATGGGATCCACCTTACTCGCAGAGGCAAAGACAAAGAATTATAAAGGCGGAGCATGCCGACAGGAGCCCTTTTGATCCATATCTAGGTCGGATGCGAAAAAAAAATCATTTTAATAATAAAATAATAAATAAAAACTGTAATAACGTAAATAACAAATAAAATACATAAATAAATGTATAGGTATTGTTAAATAATAAACAAACAGGTAAATAGTAAATAATAATAAATTGACATATAACTAATAATAAATGAAAATCAGACAGACAAATTATAACAAAACAAAAACAAATAATATAAGATAAATTATAATCATTACAGCATCTTACAAAGGTATTTATCTAAATGATTCTTAAAGCTTCGAACTGAACTACATTGCACTACCTGTGCAGGAAGTTTATTCCATTCATTAACTACACGGTTGGCAAAGTTGTTTCTACCTACTTCCAAATTGAATCTATTTCCAGACAGTTTGAGAATTGTTTCTTGTCTGATTCTCATTCAATGTAAAAATTTTGTCACTTTTGATGTCAATTCCTTTTAAAATCTTAAAGACCTGTATCAAGTCACCTCTGAGTATACGCTTTTTTAGGGAAAACAGATTCATGTGGTTCTTACAAACCTCATTGTGGGAGTTTGTAATGAAATAGTTCCTTTTTTTTTAGGGTGGGGTAGAAACCCAAAGGGAAGGAAAAATAGAATGTATTGGGGGTAACAGAGTAGGGCGTAGTAATAATGTAGAGCAATATGTCAGAGAAGAACAAAATATCATTTTAGGATATAATGTCGATAGAGGACAAAATATCATTTTAGAGTATAATGTCAGTAGAGGACAAAATATTACATTAGGATGTAATGTCAATGAAGGACAAAATCTCACGATCAGATGTAATGATAATGGAGGGCAAAATATCACGGTAGGATATAATGTCAGAGAAGGACAGAATATCATTTTAGGAAGTTATGCTGGACAGAATGTAAATGAACGACGAGTGGCCGGTGTGGGACATGGTGACGGAGGGGGGCAAGGTGTACATGAGAGATCGGATGACAGTGAGGGGCAAATGTTGATGAGGTACTGAATATCAATGAAGGACCAAATGTCAATATAGAGCAAGGTGTAAATAAAGAACAAAACTATAATGTAAGGCATGATGTCGAAACTCAAAACGAATAAAAAATAAATAATCACGAGTTTCTTAAAACTATGTATTAGGAACAAATTTCAAGAAATCCAGGCGTATATCAAAAGCGAAAATCTCGATATGATAAGGATTAACCGAGATATAGTGAGAAGTTTGAAGCTGAATTTAATATTACGTGATTTAAATACTTTTATCAGGAAAGAAACCACAAGAAAGGCGGAGTTGTTCTGTTGTACGTTAAAAGCAATGTCCATGCTTGTGTTTTAGAGAAAGTGAGACATAATGTATATGTTAGTTTGTGGGTAGAATTAGCTCAAACAAATGGACAATGTATAAGCCAAAGACATTATCATTAGCAGACGACAAAATGTCTAGTTTCTGCAACAGGAACTTATTGATAACACAGGGGAACACTTTTTCAGTAACTTTGAGTTGCATTGGATATTTTAACGGATTTTGAAAGAGTTTTAGGCGCTGATTTCAAATCTGAAATTAGTTTTTCTCTACAAGCTCTAGTTTGTATGCAATTTGAGGTTAATGAAATTGTACATATGTGAACTTGCGTAAACCATGTATAAGCATTTTAACGTCCATATATATAGATAGCTTCTAATATTTTGATCATTCTTCTTTTGTTTCAGTTCAAACATGGCTTCCAGAATGAGACATCATTGCAGAAACAAGCCTGATGCCTTCTGCTACATATGTGGATGCTACACACTCAATCGTCAGAGACGTAACATATCCTCGTTCGTCAAGCGTGCCTACAAGGCATATTTTGAAGTTTATCTTGGTGATCAAGACAAGCAATGGGCTCCTCATGTTGTGTGCCACAATTGTGAGGAAATGCTTCGAGACTGGACCAAAGGAAAACGCAAAGGTCTGCCTTTTGGAGTTCCAATGATTTGGCGCGAACCCACCAACCATGTAACTGACTGTTATTTCTGCATGGTAAACACAACGGGTGTTGGGAAGAAAAACCGACATAAGATTACGTATCCGAACATTCCCTCAGCTATTCGGCCTGTTCCGCACTCTGAAGAAGTACCTGTTACAGTTTTCAAAGGCTTGCCTTCATTGGACGATAAAGACATTGGACATGATACAAACCAGCAAGACAGTTGTGACAGTGAATTGTCAGAAAAGTGTTCACAATCGGAGGACTGTTCTTCAGACACTGAACCTTTCCCCGTCCCTAAGCCTCTTCCCCAGGCTGAACTGAATGATTTAGTGCGGGATTTAGGTCTTTCAAAGAAAGCAGCAGAGCTTTTGCCATCAAGATTACAAGGCAGAAATCTTGTTGATCACTCTGTTAAAGTATCATATTTCAGAAAGCGTGACCAGCTTTTTGTGACCTTCTTTTCAAAAGACAGACAGTTTGTTTACTGCCATGACATCCCAGGGCTTCTCAAAGAACTGGGTGTACCTTACTATAGTCCTGCTGAATGGAGACTCTTTTTAGACAGTTCAAAACGCAGTCTAAAGTGTGTTCTTTTACATAATGGCAATGTTTATGGAGCAGTACCTGTCGGTCACTCAGTGCATTTGCGGGAAGACTATGATGATATGAGAATGGTCATGGACTTATTAAAGTATCATGAGCACAATTGGATAATTTGTGTAGACTTAAAGATGGTCAACTTTCTTCTTGGACAACAGAAAGGTTTCACCAAGTTTCCGTGTTTCCTCTGTATGTGGGACAGCCGAGCACGAGACAGACATTGGGTCCAGAAGGACTGGCCTATTCGTGACACCCTTGAAGCAGGCATGCCAAATATCATACAAGACCCAATTGTAAACAGAGATAAGATCATCTTTCCTCCTCTTCACATCAAATTAGGTTTGATGAAACAATTTGTCAAGGCACTGGAAACCGAAGGTGAATGTTTCCAACACATCATCACAGCTTTACCAGGGTTATCATTTGAGAAGATCAAAGCAGGCGTGTTTGATGGCCCACAGATTCGAACCCTAATTCGTGATGATCAGTTTGTTGCTAAGATGACCGCTTTAGAAAGGGCAGCATGGTTATCCTTTGTGGCAGTCGTTCAGAACTTCCTTGGAAACAATAAGGCGGAAAACTACAGTGAACTTGTGAACAGAATGCTCCTCGCTTTTCGTGATCTCGGGTGCAACATGAGCATCAAGCTTCATTTTTTGAACAGCCACCTTGATCAGTTCCCTGACAACCTGGGGGCTGTGAGTGACGAACAAGGAGAACGATTCCACCAAGACCTAAAGATCATGGAAGAACGCTACCAAGGGCGCTGGGACAAAAGTATGATGGCTGACTACTGCTGGAGCATTAAACGAAATTGCCCAGATGAAATGTACAAACGCAAAAGTTACAAACGCAAATTCCTGCCTGAAAAAAATACACAAAGAAATTGATAAGCTTCCATCAGCTGTGGTGATGTTCTGAAGGATGCTAATCTAACTTTGGGATAGATGTTCTGTTAATGTTCTGTTTCTTTTGCCTTAATAAATGTACAGAAATGGCTTTCATACTGTTTCAAGATTCAAGTGAACAAAAGAATTGTGGCTGATATTGCAATTTCCTATAATAACGAAAATTTAAAAAATAAATGTCAAATTGCATAAAATCTGTAGCTTGCAGACAAAACCCGACTTCAGATTTGAAATCAGCACACTCAAGTTGACTATAGAAAAGTCTTTTTTTAAATGCAACAAAATGAGTGTTCCCCAGTGTAATGGGTGATTTCAATTTTACTGACATTGATTGGATGACCCTTGAACATGGCCATATAGGCAGTCGCTTGATAGATTTTCTCAGTGACAATTAGTTCAGCATGTAAAAGAGCCCACAAGACATGAAAACTTACTCGACCTAATGATCACTAGCCGCGAAAGCACGATAACCGATGTTATAGTTGGTGAAACTATTGCAAGTAGTGATCACAGCTTAGTTAGATTCAAAGTGCTAAAAAAAATTAGAACAGATACTTGTGTATCTAAAACACCCGATTTCAGTAAAAATAAATTCATAGGACTACGTCAGGATTTTCAGCTTACAGATTGGGAGGCAAAATTAAGCGAATAACCTATAGATGTGGGAAACATTTCAAAATACGCTTACTAAAATGATTCATACTTACATCCCGTTTAAGGATAGACGCCTCCCAAATCAGGCTCGTCCAAAATGACTTAACAAAGAGACTGAAAAAAGTATTGCTAAAAAGAGACAGGCTCATAAGAAATAGAATTGCTCGGGTGCATCTAATGACTATCAAAATTATGTAACAATACAGACAGATTTAAAAAGGACAATAAGAAAACGAAAACGACAATACAAAATGAATATCGCTGATAAATTCAAAGAGAATCCCAAATAATTCTATAGTTACATTAGAGATAAAAAGGTTATTAAGAATCACATTGACTCACTGTTATCTGCTGACGGTCAACTTGAATATTCAAACGAAGGAATGTGTGATATTTTAAACATTTATTTTAGCCCAGTATTCGTAAACGAAACACCTCAAAGTGAAATCCAAACTGAAATCTGTGAAAAGTCTAGGGTGAACTTATTCACTACGGTAAATATACATACATACATACATACACACATACATACATACATACATACATACATACATACATACATACATACATACATACATACATACATACATACATACATACATACATACATACATACATACATACATACATATACCAAAGACTATTTCTCCCTACACGGGGGATAGCCAAAAAGAAAAAAGCATAGAAACCACGGTAAATATAACAAAAGAAAAAGTTAAAAGGTGTATAGAAAAATTTAAGCTTAAGAAAACACCAGGGCCTGATGATTAGCATCCAAGAATCCTAAAGGAAATGAAAAATGAGATTGTTGTTCTATTATAGATTATATATATATATATATATATATATATAATCCATCATATCCGGAGGTGCCCCAAGGGAATGGAAGCTAGCTAACGTTACTCTCATATTCAAAAAAGGTGATAAAAAGAAACCAAGTAACTACAAGCCTATAAGCTTGACTTCAATCATAGGAAAAATGATGGAATCTATCATTAGAGATACTATTGAACAAAATTTAAAAATTAACTGTTTGGTAAATGATCGCCAGTATGGATTCAGACGAAAAAGTTCTTGCATGACTAATGTACTCGAATTCTACAACACAGTCATCTCGAATTATGACAAAAGAAACAATATATATTTAATATAGCTAGACTTTGCAAAAGCTTTTGATACCGTTCCCCACGAAAGACTAGATACTAAATTAGCTTCACACGAAATAAGTGGTATGCTATTAAGTAGGAATAGTAATTGGTTGAACGATCGAAAACAGGGAGTTGCTCTAAATGGTAAAGCTTCTAGATGGAAAAATGTTACGAGTGGAGTTACGGGGTTCCGTTCTTGGGCCACTTCTATTCATAGTACATATAAATGATACAGACCACGGACTAAAATCTATTGTCTCCAAATTTGCCGATGACACAAAACTGTGGGGAATGGCAAATGATCACTTAAACCAATTAGATTTTCAAGAAGGTCTGAAAAGTGGCTAATAAAATTTAACACAAATAAATGCAAGGTAATGCATATACTGTAGGTAAAAATAACAGTAAGTACGATTACAAGTTATTTGAAAATTCGTCAACAAAAATGAATAATGAAATGAATCTCGGCGTAATTATCAGTAACGATCTCAAATTATCTAAGCAATGTATTTCAGCCTCTGAGAAAGCAATAAGATTCTAGAACTGATTGCATGATCTTTTGACTTCAAAAATCCATTTCTTATTAATAAGCTATATAAATCGTTAGTTCGTCCACATTAGGAATATGCTGTTTCCGTATGGTCACCGAATATCATTAAAGAGATTGACACATTGAAAAAAGTACAACGGCGAGCCACAAAACCGATTCCAAATATAAAAAATAAATCATACAAAAATAGACTACGTTGTTTTCCCTAAAAAAAGCGTAGACTCAGAAGTGACTTGATAGAGGTCTTTAAGATTCGAAAGGGAAATGACAACATGAAAAGCGACAAAATTTTCACACAGAATGAGAATCCAACAAGAAATAATGTCCTCAAACTGTCAGGAAATATATTTAATTTGGAAGTGGGTAGAAACAACATCACCAACCGTGTAGTTAATGAATGGAATAAACTTCCTGCAGAGGCAGTGCAATGTAGTTCAGTTCGAAGCTTTAAGAATCATTTAGATAAACACCTTAGTAAGATGCTGTAATGTCTGACATTTATTTTATATTATTTATTTATATGTTTGTTATTATTTGTCTGTTTATTATTATTTGCTTGACTTTCATCTATTATTATTTATCTGTCAATTTACTATTATTTACTATTTACCTGTTTGTTTATTATTTAACTTTACCTATTTATTTATTTACTTATTTTATTCATTATTATTTATATTATTATGATATTTATCTATTTATTTATCTATTTATCATTATATATATATATATATATATATATATATATATATATATATATATATATATATATATATTTACATCCGACCTACCTATGGACCAAAAGGTCTCATGTCGGCATGCTCCTCCTTTGTAATCCTTTGTAAAATGTAACACCCGTCTTCTACCCCTCTTTCTTCTCTCTTTTCTACCAGCCCCTTACAATCCTAGCCCAACCTAGTTTAGCCTAATCCATCTTAGCCCGATCTAGCCAAGTGAACCAATCTTAGTTCGATCTAGCCTAAGCCAATCCATCTTAGCCCAACCCAGCACAGCCCAGCCCATCCTAACCCAGCTCATCTATCTTGGTCCACCGCAGCTTAGCCTAACCTATTTCCCCCTTTTCTCTCTAGAAAACCTGTAACCCCTCTCTAATCCCCCTTTCTTCTCCCTATCCTCCCCTCTCTTCTCTTGCTTCCCAATTCTTTTCTACCTCTCCCTCCTCTTCTACTTCCCTTAGTAGAGCCTACACCCCTCACCTTCCTGCTTTCACGTTCATTATTCTTTCCATGTCTCCTCTCATTAACCCTCTTTGTCCTCTTCCTCCTTTTCCTTTTCATCTATATAACCCATATATCTCCTCCCCATCCCTTACAGTTCCTCCTATTCTCCACTTCTCTGTACTTCCTTTCTCCGCAGTACCTTCTTCCCTATACCTATTCCCTCTTCCTATTCTTCCTCTCACTTTTCCCATTCCCTTCCTCCTCATCCCCCTATTCCTCCTCCTCATATTCCTCTTCCTCCTTTTCTTCCTCTTCCTCCTTCTCTTCCTCTTCCGCCTCCCTCTACAGAACCCGCATGTTACTCCTTGTGAGGTGCCATCTCTGCAAACAAGGTTATGTTTACACTGGGCCGCTAAATCCGTACTCTACCGTATTGCCTTGTGCTCAAGCCCCATTTACCCAGCCTTCCGTGCCGCGTGGCAGTTTTCCCTTTATACTGGTTGTCCAAAACGACTTTATTCATCCCTGTAGTAGACTCAACCCTCGCACGTAGGACACGATTTGAACACAAGAAACGCGGTTAAACCCAAAGGGTTCATACATTGGGTTCGATTCATTTCCAGGTTATTATCACCGCTCTAACCTAACCAAACCTCATCTAACCAGCCCTCACCTAACCAAATCCCACCCAACCAAACCTCACCTAACCAAACTCACCTAACCAACCCTCACCTAACCAGCCCTCACTTAACCAAACCCAACCTCACCTAACCAAACCCGACCTCACCAAACCAAACCTCGCATAACCATACCTAATCACACCTAACTTCACCTAATCTCATTTCACCTCACCTCACCTAAGTTAACCTAAGCTAACCTAAGCTAACCTAGTTTGATAAACAGTCGAATAGTGTCATTGCCCGTGGAATATACAAGGACAACCACAAGATCAAAATATCAGAGGAAAAACATGACGTCAAACTAGAAATGCAGCGGGAAGGGAGCCAAGCACCCGCAGCCAGGAAAGGGATCCTGTGTAAAAGAAAATATATATTTTCCCCCTGAACGCGTGAGCAGAGTTATCAACAACAATAGTGGGAACGATTGTTAATTATTGGCTGACCTAATGGATAACGACATGTTTTTTCTTCGACGCTGAGACCGATCGTGCCGCATTTGTTTTTCATCTCGTCGCGCTGTTGGCGGCTGTGGCGCCTTTTGTAGGTTTGGCCCATTGTCCGTACCCTCTGATGTCAGACGGCGTACGCTTGGGGCCTTGGCGTGACGCGTAATGTTAGAGTGACATGTTCCTTTGTATGGGTACCTGCTAACATGACCTCATTCGTTTTCCTTTATTCATATGCATATTTCGTATATGGATGCTATTTGCGGCGGAGGTCGAGGCGACGGCAGTTCGAACACTACCGCCGGCGAGTTGGACCAAGGGCATGGTTCGTTACATTCCATACTACAAAATCCTCTGTAAAGAGCACCATCCTATCCTCCTGGTAGTGGGGAGGTCACGACGATAAAACAAATCATCATATTACTGTTCGTATGGTATAAGTGAAAAGGAATTAAAGGGATATGTGTGGTAGGAAGGAAACGAGTGAAAATTTTCTTCCCTTACGCCAAACCAACTCGCTTAGCTGGTAATGTCTGCTTGGAAGAAATGAAGAAGATAAAAAAACAAGTGAATAGAGAAATAAATATATGAATATAGATAAAGAGAAACATATATGATACAAAATAAGAGATAAATGGATGAAGAGATACTTGTCACACTTTACACGTTTATATTAGATCAGTTAGTTATCCAGTTATCAATCTATTCATGTATAGATTAATTTCTCGACGTTTTCTAATTTTATTTATTTGCTCTTATGATTTATTTATACACGTATAAACTAAATTACCCTTTTATTTGCTCATGATCTTTTGTATATGGATTCATTTACCTCCATTATAAATTTCCTTATTGACTGATCACTTTATAAATTCGTTTATAAAATTATCAATTCATCTCTATAAGTTTATTTAATGCGGCCCCCATTTCTAAACTAAGGTGTGCCACATATTCAATGTTTACTTCGCCATATAAGACTGTTCTTACAAAAACGTACTAAGTACTCGACTATATGTGCTATGTTTGTGTAATGGAAATCAGAGCGGGGTTGAAGAATTGACTGTGCCTTGCTTCGAAGGTGTTGCTGGAGCTATGTGCACGTAATATTAAGTTTAGTTTCTCCTGTTCTCTCTCTCTCTCTCTCTCTCTCTCTCTCTCTCTCTCTCTGTGTCTCTCTCTTTCTCTCTCTGTCTCCATCTGCCTGTCTGTCTGTCTGTCTGTCTCTGTCTATGTGTCTGTCTGTCTGTCTGTCTGTCTCTGTCTATGTGTCTGTCTGTCTGTCTGTCTGTCTGTCTGTCTGTCTGTCTGTCTGTCTGTCTGTCTGTCTATTTGTCTGTCTGT
>NC_134820.1:945089-950089 GCF_046742065.1 Oratosquilla oratoria | reverse complement strand
TTCCTTCAACGACCGGAGACTCTTCTGAACAGAATAAAATCAGTAAAATTTAACCAAAACAAAGGCTTTGACCATTAGCCCCCTTCGACACCATGTGATTCTTTTCTTCTTGTTTTAGTTGGCGTCAGGGGATTTTTATTCACTTCGTTGACATCTCGATGGCAAAGTGGTCGATCACACAGGGATTTCACGGGCTTCACTAACAGTGACCATTTAGAGTTCATTTAAATAAAAACAACTTCGTCTTCGAAGTACATACATACATACATATACCAAGGCTTTTCCCCCCCTTACAAGGGAGGTAGCCAAAAAGGAAAAGGCATAAAATCATTTCCACCCATTCCATCCCTGAATACACTCCACACCCCTCCACCCTCCCTCCCATCTTAGCACCTCCTGGATGACGGGTCATCCCTGCACCTTGTCCACTGCCTTGGGTGAGAAGCAGTGTGGCAAGACACAGCACATCCACAGCAAGGCCGCTTCATTAAATCGGCGACCCCCCTCTCCGTCCCCCCATTGCATAAAAGGAGAAGACGGGAAGAAATCCCTTCGGGCTGCGTCAAATTTTGCTCACACGTACTACCTCACCCCCCATCCCCCCGCTCATTCCACCCCATGCAATCACAACATCATCCATATACAACCATTCTCCATTCACCCCTGTCTTCTGTCCTCTCCCGTCCTTCCTCAACAGACATTCCCCTCTTTCCCAAAGTCCCCTTCACCCCATCCATCCACCTCATCCTAGGACGTCCCCTCATGTTCACTCCCTCTACATCTGCCTTCCATACCTCTTTTACTAGTCTTTCTTCACTCATTCTTTCCATGTGTCCAAACCATCCTAATATTCTTTCATCAACCCTATCTCCCAGCTCCTTTTCCACCCCTGTTCTCCTCCTCACCTCCTCATTTCTCACTCTATCTAGCCTGGTAACCCCCATCATACTTCTCAGATACCTCATCTCAAACACATTCAAACTCCTTCTCTCTTCTTCTCTTATGTTCCATGTTTCTGCCCCATACAGTGCTGTTGGCACAATCACTCCTTCATACAGTCTCCTCTTAGCATCCATTTCCAAATGTCTATTCCTCATTACACTCTTTAATCCACCAAGGCATTTACTCGCTTCTCTCAATCTACATTCTACCTCCACCTTCACTCCACCTTTTCCTGCCACATTTGCACCCAAGTATCTAAAACTATCCACTTCCTCCAGTCGCTCTCCCTTAATGCTCACTTCCAGTCTACTGCCACTTTCACCCCTTGTACATCTCATCACCTTATTTTTACCCACATTTATCTTTAGCTTTCTTCTATCACATACTCTCCCAAACTCTGCCACCAACTTCCTCAATCCCTCCTCCGATCCTGCCACAAGCGCAGTGTCGTCCGCAAACAACAGCTGGCTCACCTCCCACTTTTCTCCATTTTCTTTGATCATCTCCAATCCCTGACCCACTACCCTTGCATTTACCTCTCGCACTACCCCATCCATGTATAAGTTGAACAGCCAGGGCGACATAACGCATCCTTGACGAAGTCCCACCTTTACCTCGAACCACTCACTCTCTCCATTTCCAATCCTGACACAAGCTCTACTACTCTCATAAAACCTCTTGACAGCTCCCAGAAGCTTTCCTCCTATCCCGTATATCTGCATAACCTCCCAGAGTGCCTTTCTGTCTACCCTATCATAAGCCTTTTCCAGATCCATAAAATCGCCAAATATCAAATTATCATTCCGTCATATATAGATAGAAAATGAAAATCCATGTGAACCGTAAGGCGTATATATAAACTCTGTATGTATCTGGTATGCTCATTCCTTTGAGAAAGTCGATAGACGAAACGTCAGGAATAAAAGCTTCACCTCCAGTCCATGTTTCCTTTACCGTGTCTATAAATGATGAATTAAGAGATTGTAAACCTATACGAATGTTAGCCATATTGTTGAAATATTCTTAGAGGGGTTTACACGGTCTAACGGTTCGTCGAACCCGGTTCGACAGACACGTGTTCAAAGTGATGCGTGAACGTGTGAACGGGGTATTTGGTTGTCGAACACGTTGGTTAAACCCCAAATACCCCGCTCACACGTTCACACATCACTTTAAACACGTGTCTGTCGAACCACGTTCGACGGACCGTTAGACCATGCAAATGGGGGTTGGAGGTAAGATGCGGAAGGAAAAATAGCTCAGTGCGATCACCCCTTCAGTCTGGTTGTCGTTACGCTTTTACATTCTTTTCTGTAGCGTCAAAAGAAATTTGGATAAAAATTATCATCTAAAAACGAGGAAGGTGAATACTTTTTGATTCAGAGTGTATTGATGGTTTGAAGTTTACCAACGCTTCTATCCTCATGGTCAATCTCGCGCCGTACATAGATTCAGAAAAACTGTTTCTAATTCTCTATGTCTCTTTCCAAGGGGTGACTTTATATATTATAACATGTCACACCAGACATTTGGACGCGTATATATTGAAAACCAATGTTTTAAACCATTACTCTCTTATTTATATTATGTCTGGGATATAGCTAACCTATTCCCGTACTAAAATGAATATTCTGTTTCCATTCTAACTGTCGTCAGTCTATTATATAGCTCAAAACTACACCATTATTAAGTAATAGGGTAGACTGATGCTTCTCATTCTAACGAGTTCTTTGTGACAATTTTTTTTTCAGAAAAAATTATGTGTGTGTGTGTGTGTGTGTGTGTGTGTGTGTGTGTGTGTGTGTGTGTGTGTGTATGTGTGTGTGTGTGTGTTTGTTTGTGTGTGTGTGTGTGTGTGTGTGTGTGTGTGTGTGTGTGTGTGTGTGTGTGTTTGTGTGTGTGTGTGTGTATGTGTGTGTGTGTGTGTGTGTGTGTGTGTGTGTGTTTGTGTGTGTGTGTGTGTGTGTGTGTGTGTGTGTGTGTGTGTGTGTGTGTGTGTGTGTGTGTGTGTGTGTGTGTGTGTGTGTGTGTGTGTGTATGTGTGGTGTATTGCGGTGTGTGTGGTGTGTGTGGTGTGTGCTGTGTGTGTGGTGCGTGTGGTATGTATGGTGCATGTAGTGTGTGTGGTGCTTGTGGTGTGTGTAGTGTGTAGTGTGTGTGGTGTGTGTGATAGATGTGGTGTGTGTGGTGTGTGTGGTGCATATGGAGTGTCTAATGTGTGTGATGCATGTGGTGTGTGTAGTGTGTGAGACGTGTGCGATGTGTGTGGTCTGTGTGGCGTGTGTGGTGTGTGTGGTTTGTGTGGTGTGGTGTGTGTGGTGTGGTGTGTGGTGTGTGTGTGTGTGTGTGTGTGTGTGTGTGTGTGTGTGTGTGTGTGTGTGTGTGTGTGTGTGTGTGTGTGTGTGTGTGTGTGTGTGTGTGTGTGTGTGTGTGTGTGTGTGTGTGTGTGTGTGTGTGTGTGTGTGTGTGTGTGTGTGTGTGTTTGTGTGACAAAGTGAATTGGTTTATGATGCGAAGAATTTCATTACAAGTTTGTTCAGCTTCATGTTTTGTATCTGGTTTGTCGTTTATTTGTGTTTTTGTATATTTAGCTATTGACTGATTGGTTTATTTATTGATTTGTCTATATATTTGCTTATATGTTTATTTGCCTATTTACTTATTGATTGTTTGTTTAATTACCATTCATATGCTTATTCAATTAGTCATTATTCACTTATCATTGATTCATCATCCATTTATTTGTTCATTTATCTATTCATTCATTTATCAATTTATTTTCATTATTTTTGAGATGCGAAATAGTGAATTTTTCGTTTATTTTATCAGCCCTAACTACCTTTGATATCTTTAAATGTTTGTCAAACAGTTGCAGTCGGTGATTACTTACTTACTATTAAATTCATTATTCAATTAAAATCTGAGCGGAATGCACTTGAGTAAGCGACTGTTCGTCCGGTTTCGAAAGAGAATTATTCAGATAGAGCTGTCGGAATATACTTTCACTTTGAATGAGAACTCTACCACTACCAACTTCACCACCGCTACCACCACTTCCACCACCACCACTACCACCACCGTCATCATCATCACCATCAGCATTACTACTATTACCATCACCACAATTACAATTACCACCACGACTTCTACACCACCTGTGTGGTGACTGTATATGTATTACAGCTGGTGAACCGCTATTGAACAGCGGACGTATTATAGCTTTCTTCCCTGAGGTTGACTCAAATCCTCTGTCATCTTCACAAATACCAGAAATACGAAATTTTCTCCGTTTTCAGTGTTACCATTAAATATAATTTTGCAAGTATGTAGCAAAATTCCAAACTCAAGAAAACCTTTTTAACAAATAATTGAATGAACAAATACGAAATATTTAATAACAATAGAAAATATCCAAGTTGAGTTCAGATTAATGTCTCCAAAAGAAGAGATCTCGCTATTTTCATGTCTTTTTGAGGTTTTGAAAAATCACTTATTTCGAAAACAAACAAGAAAAAATAAACACAAACGGTAAGAACGACTAAAAGTTGTTCAAGAAAACCTTAACCAAAGCGGAAAATGAAATATTAGTTATCAATAACAGATTCAAGCTATCTAAGCATTGTATTACTGTCTCAGATAAAACAAAAGATACTCAAAATATATAACACAGGGTTCGGACTCCAAAAGTTCAATTATCATCACAAAATTATTTAGATCCTTAATTCGGGTAAATTTGAAATATTCAGTTCCCATGCGATCCCCGAAATGTGATACCAAATATGAGAAACAAATCATACGAAAACACATCAAAACATTTGAACCTATTTTCAGTAAAAGAAAGTCAGACACTTGATACCAATCTTCAAGGTTTTAAGGGGAATTCATAACATCTGAAATGAACTAATCTTTATTAAAAAAAACGTACCAATCTAGAAAGAACGACCTCAATCTCTTAAGAGATTTATTTACTCTAGAGGCAGTTAGAGACAAGCTCGTCTCCGGCGTAGTTGGTGGATGGAATGTGTTTTCCATAGAGGCGATGGAATGAGGTGCAGATC
>NC_134820.1:937589-940089 GCF_046742065.1 Oratosquilla oratoria | reverse complement strand
TTTATAATAGAAATGGTGGCAGCGGTGAAGTGGGTGCCATGGAGATGAATAGTATATTCTAGCGGCACATAGAATGGAAAGAAAAGTACCATTCACTTTATTTGTTTTTCTATTTTTTCTTCTTCATCTTTTCTCTTTTTTTTTTGTCAGTCATATAAAATCTGCTATTACCAAACAAATGGACTTTTTCAAACTTTTTCATTTTTTTTCTCAAAAGTTCGTGATTGTGAAACTTTGAACTTAACAATTAGTAGTGTAACGGATTAAAAAGAAAGGATATTGGATATTGTTATTCGATTTCATGACCTGATAACAGCAGAGAGAAAAGACGAAAGAGATTCATAAAAAGAAAATGTGTACCTAATATTTAGAACACACCCTGGAAGGACGACAGGGGTCATCTATCAGAGGTATTGAAATTGGTCAAGAATTTTACTATGGGCGTTGCAGGCAATATCATATTAAGACGGCAGGACAAGACTCGTAGTAATAGGAGGTGAAGAATATGGAACTGCCTGGTGTAGGCCCTACGGTCTCTTGCAGTCTCCTCTATTCTTATTTTCTGATGTTCATGTAAATAAAAAGTGCTTATTTTTCCACCTCCACCCACCGCCACCCCCTGTAGTGTATTGCTTTCATTCACGCTTCATAATAAGTAGTTTTACATAAAAATCCAGTGACTAATGGCAATCCCACATATAGGGTAAAGGTTACAATTGAGGAGGAGAAAATTAAATTTATTCACGATTGTAAGATCACGGCCTTTGGGGAGGATCTTAAATATAAAGTTAAAGATCATTAGACTAAAAAAATCATCACGTTACTGCAAAGATCATCTAGGACCTTGCTTACGCTTTCTCCTGAGATTCCTTGAGTGTTACTCAAAAAACAAATTGTAATATTTTTGAAAAAGAAAAGTTTACTTTACCCTCGATTGAAGACAATAAGTGAAGGAAGAGAACTTTAAACAGTGGATGATTGGAGGCACAGGGCTACCGACTATAATTGTGATTAACTAGCAAAACAGTGGAAACAAAGACTGGTGAAAAGTGTGAGAAAGTGAAAAGGAGGTTGAAAGTAACCATGTAGTGAGCGCTGAAACAAGTGATTGTTTTGAGAAAAGACTAAACATATTTATGAATAGGAATAAAGGACATGGAACTGCATAGTTTATGCCTTAAGGTATCTTTCAGTCTCCTTCATTTTCATGTTCTCCTACTGCATAATCAACGAAAAGAAAAATGTTGATCCCTTTTTAACTTCTACTCTCCCTCTGTTCTGCTGTTGCCTTCCCTATACCTTTACTGTACCATCTCTGACTCAACCTCTTCGGTTTGATATTGGTATCCAGGATAGAAGCACTTTTTCCTTTCTTTCCTTTCACTGGGAGGCATTGGAACTCTCTTCCTTTCGATATTCTTCAAGCCTGTTTTTAGAAAAATAAACGAATAAACAAATACACGAATAAATATATATCAAATAAATAAATGGATAATTAATAAAAGCTTTAATACATACATACATGCATATACCAATAGCTTTTTCCCCCTTTCAAGGGAGGTCGCCAAAAAAAGGGCATAAAATCCACTCCCACCCATACTATTCCCATATACTCCACTCCCATTTACACCCTCCCCCATCCTCCACCCACTCCCTTCCATGAATCATAACATCACCTATACAGAATCATTTTCTACTCAACCCCATCATCTGTCTTTTCCCTTCCTTCCTCTTGAGACAACCTCTCTTTCCCAATGTCCCTTTCACCCTCATTCATCCATCCATCCATCCATCTCATCCTTGGTCACCTCCTTATGTTCACTCCCTAAACATCTATCATCCACACTTCTTTTACCAATCGTTCTTCACTCATTGTTTCTATGTGTCTAAACCATCCCAATACTCTTTCATCAACCCTATCTTCCAATTCCCTTTCCACCTCCGCTCTCCTCCTCACCTCTTTTCTCATTCTATCCAGCCTAGTAACCCCTATTATACTTCTCAGGCATTTCATCTCAAGCACATTCAAACTCCTCTTCTCCTCCTCTCTTATGTTCCATGTTTCTGTCACATTACATTTTTAAGCTCCCAAGGCATTTAATTGCTTCTCTCAATCTATATTCTACCTCCACCTCCATTCCTTCCTTTCTCTCCACATTCGCACTCAAGTATCTAAAGCTGTCCATTTCCTCCAGTTTCTCTAACTTAATACTCACTTCCAATTTGCTGCAACATTTTCCCTTTGTACATCTCATTACCTTACTTTTACCCACATCTATTTCCAACTTTTTCCTTTCGCACACATTCCCATTCTCTGTCATTTTCTCAATCCCTCCTCTGATCCTGCCACAAACGCAGTGTCGTCAGCAAACAACAACTGGCTTATCTCCCATTTTTCTCCAGTTTCTTTAACCATCTTCAATCTCCTTGTGTTTACCTCTCACACCACCCCATCCAAGGCGTCATAATGTATCTCTGGCAAAGTCCTATCTTTACCTCA
>NC_134820.1:930089-932589 GCF_046742065.1 Oratosquilla oratoria | reverse complement strand
TCACAATTACACTCCGTTTGTCTACATGAAACACGTTTATATCAGTGATACGATTTTATCATTCACATATCTAATTGTACAAGAGTTTAATTTTTTCTTCACTGATTTTATAAACCAACAATATATAGGAACTAGGGACTAGAAAGGGCCAAAATAATGAAAGCAGTCTTTACTTTGGAATATACTTATTTCTTTTATTTTATATATATATATATTTTTATTTCATTTGACATTTCCGATTCGCATTTGTTCTGTGTGCTTAATACAATTTCTTTAATTTACTTTTTACTTTTTCCTTTTGTATCGGAAAACTACATGTCTTCTTTCTCCCTTGATTTTGCCTCCATTTCCTCCATGAACTTTACTCTAGTACAATGTCAGTGGTTTCCAAACTAAGTGAGCGTAAGGAGTATACAGAGGGGTCGTAAATTCATCATTGTTTAATAAGAATAATGAAATTATTTCAAGAACAAGCATCTGCCGTTACATACGTACAAAATATAACCCTATCAGACACCCCAACCCATTTCCCATAAATATATAAGTAGAAAAGATATAAGTAAAAAATGTTTAAATAGAAAATATATAGATAGAAAAAGTATGAATAGGAAAAATACGTACATGTATACATACATACATATACCAATGACTATTTCCCCCTTTCAAGGGAGATAGCCAAAAAACAAAGGCATAAAGTCCACTCCCACCCATTCCATACCCACATATTCCACTCCCATTCACCCCCCTCGCTCCCTCTTATATTGGTTCCTCCTGGATGACGGGTCATCCCTGCATCTCGCCCACTGCCCTGGGTCAGAAGCAGTGTAACACATTTACAGCAAGGCAGCTTCATTTAATCTGCGACCCCCATCCACCTCCGTCCCCTCATGCAGAAAAAGAGAAGACGGTGAGAAATTCCTTCGGGCTGAGTCAAAATATCATTCACATATACTCTTTTACCCCATCCCCCACCCACTCCCTTGTATGCATCATATCATTATCTATACACATCCATTCTCCATTCACCCCTATCTTTTGTCTCCTTCCTTTCTCACTCAACAGACATTCCCCTCTTTCCCAATGCCCCTTTTACCCCATCCATCCAACTCATCCTTGGTCACCTTCTCATGTTCATTCCCTTTACGCTGCCTTTCACACATCTTTAACTAATCTTTCTTCTATCTTTCATTCCATGTGTCCAAACCATCCCAATACTTTTTCATCAACCCTATCATCCAATTCTCTTTCCAACCCCGCTCTCCTCCTCACCTCTTTTCTCATTCTATCCAGCCTGGTAACACCTATTATACTTCTCAGGCATTTCATTTCAAACACATTCAAACTCCTCCTCTTCTCTCTTATATTCCATATTACTGCCCTATACAGTGCTGTTGGCACAATCATTCCTTCATACAATCTCCTCTTAGCATCTATTCCCAATTGTCTATTTCTCATTAAAAAATTTAAGCTCCCAAGGCATTTAATTGCTTCTCTCAATCTACGTTCTATCTCAACCTTCATTCCTCCCTTTCTCGCTATATTCGCACCCAATATCTAAAGCTACCAACTTCCTCCACTTTCTCTCCCTTCATACTCATTTACAACTCGCTGCCACATTCTCCCTTTGTACATCTCACCACCTTACTTTTACCCACATTTACTTTAAAATTTCTTATTTTCGCACAACTTCCCATACTCTGTCACTAACTTTCTCAAGCCCTCCTCTAATCCTGCCACGAACGCAGTATTGTCAGCAAACAACAACTGACTTATCTCCCATTTTCTCCAGTTTCTTCAATCTCCAGCTCTTTACTCTTGTGTTTACCTCTCGCACCACCCCATCCATGTATAAATTGAACAGCCAAGGCGACATAACGCATCCCTGGCGAAGTCCCATCTTTACACCAAGCCACTCACTCTCTCCATTTCTAACTTTAACACAGGCTCCACTACTCCCATAAAAAATCTTGACTGCTCTGAACGGATTTCCTTATATCCCATATATCTGCAATATCTCCCACAGTGCCATACTATTTACTCTGTCATAAGCCTTTTACAAATCCATAAAGGCCCAAAAACATTCTTGCCTTTTCCTAAAGCTTTCTCACATATCTGTTTTATCACAAAAATCTGATCCACACAACCCCTACCTGTCCTAAACTCACTGTTCCTCACCAATTACTCCCTCTTTTCCTCTCCTAATCCTTTCAATCTCAATCCTCCCATAAGCCTTTCCAACTACACTCAACAAACTCCTTGTGAAACTACTACATTCACACTTGTCCCCTTTTCCTTTGTAAATTGGAACTATACATCCACTTCTCTAGTCGTCCGGCACTCTACTCTCTTTTAAACAAACATTAAACAACCTTACCAGCCAGTCTATCAACAATGTACTCCCCCTTTTTAGACACTCCACATGACATCTATCTAACCTAGGTGCCTTACCTGCTCTCATCAGTTTAACATCTGCTTTCACCTCATCTTTCCTTATTTTTCC
>NC_134820.1:890089-912589 GCF_046742065.1 Oratosquilla oratoria | reverse complement strand
TGACTGGTCACGTTACTTAAGGACGGCGGGTGTGGAGATATCTCTTGACGAGTCTCATCGGCCTGGGTCCAGTGCGTCCTGACTGAAGTCGTTGGGGGTACCAGGTCGGTCTTTAAGTCGGTGCTCTGGATCTCTCCAGCTGATTGGAGTCGTCTGGTTTCTGTTGGAGAAATAAAGAGGTCAGTGGTATACTTACGGAGTGGGTTATGAGCTGAGCGGGCGTTTTTTCCTTTTGATCGGTCAGATGTCTCGGAGGAGGTTGGTTGGTTGGTGAAAGGTGGTGTAGTATAGATGTGTAGGTTGCGGCACTCTACATTTGGAATTGGGGGTGAAAGAAATTAATTCGGAGTTCTTGGCTTTAATTCTCTTAGTATGGATCTAACTACTACATGCACGGCAAGCCCCCAGGAAGGCTCGGAGGATTGCCAGAAACATATTATACATATATATTTACAAGGGTTGTCATATGAGTAATTTTTGGAAGTTGAGGCGTCGGTCGATAATGTGCAAGTGTTGACACGAGACGCAGCTGCGGTTATTGTTTAAGGTAGAGGCTTGACCTGAGATGCCGAGAACCTATTCTTCGTCAAAAGGGTGTTGTCAAGAAAGGTCAGTTAGCTTGGTCACAGAACAATGGAAGTCCCTAGGGAGACTTTAGTCTTGTCGTTGAAACTACATCTTATAGCATATTGTGCGTGCGCGCGTGTGCACGGTAGGCATCGAGGGGGAGACGCAGCTACAAAGATGGTCAGTTACAAAGATGCTCAAATCATCGAAGTGTTGCATACGTTGAATATAACATGGCTCGGTTTGCTATTAATCATTGACTTCAGTGATATTAATGCTACGGAGATAGAAGTAAAAACAAAACACAAGGCAAACCAGGCCTGATTGCAGGGCCTGGGCATGAGAAAATATTCACAAAATGATGTAGGAGTAGTAGTAACTGTAAAATATTCATGAATATAAGGAAATAGTCTTAAGGATATGAACAGTAAAATGAACATGCGCAAATTAGATATTGTTTCAATTCACCTTGGCAAGAATATACATTCTATGAAAATGTTGCTCGATTTTTAAGATTATAGCGGGAAAGAGGAAGTAGAGGTGCTGGTTGAGAGGATTGATGATGGTCTTCTATTGCAGGAATAGTGTGAGTCTGTGTTTGCAAGACGGCCTCTGTAATATTTGGGGGAGAGCGACGAGGTGTGTGTGTGGTTAGAGATGTAAACAATAAAAACATAGATGATACTTACAGGGTGTCTTGTCCTGAGTTTCGCTGATTTTGACATGCGTGAGGATTTAGTGCATTTGTTTCGCTTGGAAGACATGTCTACAGCTGGTCGTGAAATGCAATGGTTAGAGTCGTGGGAATGTGTGCGTGTGTCGGTGCCATCTGAGTTAAGAGCTGGTGTATCCTAGTGTGCTGAAGCAGAGTGAGTTTGAGTATGTGTGCTAGAATTAATTTGCGTTAAATCAGGTTTTGACTGCTTGGCCACGTTGATGTAGTTGACTTTGTGGAAATTTGCTGATGGCAATGCAGGGCGGAAATAATTAGCATAAATGATGCCATGTTGAGCAGAGTAAATGATGATATCATGTTCCTTCATCAATGTTAAGCCTATGAGGATATCAACAGGGAAATAGACGTCAGCTACGTAGGTGGTAACTGGAATGGATGGACACTCATCTTTCAAGCTAATATCTAGTGAGAATTTACCAATGATTGGGAAAGGTACACCATCGACAGTGCAAAAGTTGACGTCGGAGGGCTCCAAAATGGTGACACTTTTTGCTTCAGTTCGGAATTTGTGGAAAGTGTGTAGTGTCATGATGTTAACTAGGGAGCCCGTGTCGAGAAATATTTTCACTCTGGTGTTACTAGACTTAGCATTAAAAGTTAAGGAATCTGAAGACATCTGCACTGAGTCTTTCTATCCTATAGTCATAAGGGAAATGTGTTACTTGAATGCCTTTTAGGAGATGTGTTATGTGAATGTCTTGCAGGAGATGTGTTACGTGAATGTCTAGCAGGAGATGTACTATGTGATTGCCTAGCAGTAGAGCTATCTGGGGAGTCTTGTCTCCGTGCTAGCAAGACACGGCAGAGATCAGTTGTCTGAAAACAAGTACCATGATGCTCGCAGTATCGGTTCAGTTGTGACGGGTATCTGTGATAACACGTGTTAACGAGGGGTCCTGGTTTGTGGCAGTATGTACAAAACATTCGTGTTTTTGAAGGAGAGCGTTGTCGTGAGTGATGTCGCGTGCGTGATGTATGTCTTGCTCTCGTGCTATGTGAGAGGGACCGTGTGACCTGTGCCATCGTGTTTGTGTTGTGGTTAACGATTGATTTTGCATCTGAGTGATAACTTGTTCTGTGTCAGAGAATTTCCATGAGAGTTCGCCTAATGTGATACCTGGCGTGAATGTAATGTTGTTGGTTTTCTGGAGTGTGTCTGGGTGTAATTGTGAGAAAAGGCGAAAGTATGCAATGAGGAACACTTCGTTATCCAATGAAATTATGTTGTTTGAGGCCCAGTCTGAGTTTTTGAGACTTTCTCTAAGTTCGCTCTTAAATGCCGAAGCTATTTAGACTGCCTTTTCTTTAGTGGTGTGTGGGCCATGCTTGCACGTTTGTGCAAGAAAATATAGGGGGGGGGGAAGTGCTCCAAGTGGTTCAGAAGCAGTAAATGACTTTTGAAATGTTCTACAAATGTATCAAATGAATGTGTTTCCTCAAACTAGTCAGACTGAATGACGTCACTAGCTAAAGTGTCATGCTTGTCTATTTTAAATGTTAAGATGGATATCTTTGTTTTGTCGTCGTTGACATTCTTATGTAGTATTTCTGAGTGAACTTCAGTGAGGAAGTTGTGTACAGGAATGTTCCTCCCGTTAAAGAGTGGTAAACTTGTCTCGTCCTTAATGACTGTGATGAGGTTGTTTGTTGTCATACTTTTGTGAGTAGGACTTGAATTGTTTGAAGAGTTGGAAGTAAAAGGCGGGGGCATGGTTGGTGGAGACGTAGCTTGACTTTGTGTATAGGGGTGGTTTGTCGAGTTATGTATTGAAAAAAATATGTGTGGAGACTGTGTTGCTCCTAGGTGGCACTGAGAATGGAAAAGTATCTACTTGTCCAATGTGATATTGGAGTACAGCGGTGAGTGACGGGGCGAGAAGTTGCAAGGGTGCACTGCTGGAAAAAGGGGAGCAATTAGCATTGATTTATAGTGAGAAGAGTTAGAAAATATATAACCAACATTTATATTAACAAAGAGAAAATAAGGGTGAAATTGGGGATTCTTGCGCAGCTTAGATACGGTGTTTTCCGAGTGGTATGGCCGTTGGCTGGTAGCTGTCGCAACGATCTCTGGTGCGTGTAGAGATGATCAGGCGGAGAGTGCTGCGATATTGGAGGAGGGGTTGACGGTACGAAGCGTGCAGTGCTGGAGAAGGGTAGTCCAACGTCTTTGTGCTGTCGTGGTGGAGGCGGCAGGTGTCGTGGATGGTGGAGAAATGCCTCTGATGGAGATTTTCTTGTATTGTTGGAGAATGCGTCACTATGTTGACGTGGTTGAGCGGGTGTCGTACTCTGGTGGAGATTTCCTTGTAATGTTGGGGAATGTATCTATGTTGACGTGATAGAGCGGGCGTCGTGCTCTTGTGGAGATTTCCTTGTAATGTTGGAGAATGCTTCTAAATCGACGTGGTGGAGCGGCAGGTGTGGTGGGGGTTGGAGAAGCAGCTAAGAGGGATCAGCGCAGAGCTAGTGCTTTGTATCGTAGTTGTTGGAGGTGGGCGAAACAGCCAAGAGCGTCGGTGTTTTTGGTTCGTAAATGGAATGCTGGAAGATGCTTCGAAGAAATTAGTGTTGTACTGCTGCTTCGACGTCCACGGCTGTAGAATGTAGTGTAGATTCAAGTCCCTCCAGAATGTAGATTCAAGTCCCTCCAGAATGTAGGTGTAAGTCTCGTAGTCGTATTCCTTCAACTATCAGCCAGAATGTAGTAGTGTCGTTGTAGTAACCCCTTCGCTGCCACCAGAATGTGGGTTGTGGTACTCTACATTTGAAATGGGTGGTGAAAGAAACTAGGTCGGAGTTCTTGGGTTTAATTCTCCTTGTATAGATTTAACTACTACATGTACGGCAAACCCACAGGAAGGCTTGGAGGTTTGACAGGAACATATTATACATATATATTTACAAGGGATGTCATATGACGAATATTTGGAAGTTGGGTCGCCTCGGTTGTGGTCGCCTCGGTTGAGGCGTCGGTCGATAATGTGCAGGTGTTGACCCGAGACGCAGCTGCGGCTATTGTTCAAGGTAGAGGATTGACCTGAGATGCCGAGAATCTATTATTCGTCAAATGGGTGTTGTCCAGAAAGGTCGGTGAGCCTGGTCACAGAACAGTGGAAGTCCCTAAGGAGACTCTAGTCTTGTCGTTGAAACCACATCTTGTAGCATATTGTGCGTGCGCGCGTGTACACGCTAGGCATCGAGGGGGAGACGCAGTTACGAAGATGGTCAGTTACGAAGATGTGCAAATCATCGAAGTGTTGCACACGTTGAATATAACAGATGGTCGCTGGGGGGTGCTCGGAGCTGATGAGTCTTGTGGTTTGACTGAAGTTCGATCATCTGGGAGGTGGAAGTCTTGTGATTTGATTGAAGTTCGATCTCCTGGGAAATTGAGGACGAAAGTTTTATCCGGGCCTCCTTTAGTAGGAGAGGAAACACTTGTCGCCATCAATTTTACAACAAAACAAATGAGTTTTTGTTACGTGGTAGGCCTTGCTTGAGCGGCTGAGGATGAAAATTTTATTCAAGCCTCCTTTGGTAGGTGTGTCTCTTCGAATTTTGGCGTGAAAGCATCGCTCGCCACCAGTGTAACCAGTGTTTATGGCACAAGCAATGATGGTTTGTGGTTGAGGTAGTCTCTGCTGGACTTTCTTCGTTTTATTAGGAATATGATGCGGTGAATATAGGTTATCATATAATTAGGTCCTTGACCTAAAACTCCAAGTATATATATATATATATATATATATATATTTATACATATATATATGTATATATGAATATATAGATATGTATATACATATATATATATATATATTTATACATATATATATGTATATATGTATATATATATGTATATTCATATATGTAGGTGCATATATATACATATATATATATATATATATGTATTATACACATATATATATATATATATATATATATATATATGTTTACATATATATATGTATATATATATTCGTACACACACGCATATATATATATATATATATATATATATATATATATATGTGTGTGTGTGTGTGTGTGTGTGTGTGTGTGTGTGTTTGTGTGTGTGTGTGTGTGTGTGTGTGTGTGTGTGTGTGTGTGTGTGTGTGTGTGTGTGTGTGTGTGTGTGTGTGTTTGTGTGTGTGTTTGTGTGTGTGTGTACATATATGTACATACAGAAACAAGTTGCGGTGACTCTCGGCTGAATAAAATTCTCTAGATTTTTGTCTAAGATCTAATCCTTCGTTACTAGAAGACACCTATCTCTGAAGTTTGATGCTGCCAGTTTTTTATATTCATATCCTTGGCACCTACTCGGTACTGAACGGGTGGTAGCCTCTCTCTATTGCATTCTTTTGTACTGGTGGCTATCTTCTTTTTATTTTGGTTGCCGCCAATTGATTCCATTCACCTGTATGGCTCCCCGCATATAAACTACAGTGGGCAAAGGTGACGACATCGTTTAAAGCTCAGAAACTCTTGGCGTAAAGTAGTTATTATGTAACATGACTTATTGTAAACAACTCATTGCACTATAAAGCCAGGCCCATAAGTAACGAGACAAACGATATGTTTATAGTGATTATGCACTACGAAACCTAACCCAGCGTAAACAATCCAAATCACAAGATTGCAACAGACCTGTTACCTTATTAGAATTCCATAATGCTATCTTACAGAACCATCCCGTTGATAACAGGTGTCTAGTGCAGCCCCTGTACTATAAAACCAGTCCTAAGATAAACAGACCTGGCACGGTATCAGACCCGCACGGTATCCATCTCTTAGGAAAACAGTTGCACGCCGATTGGTTATGATATCCAGCATTACACAACGGGCCCATCCTAACGTAAACAACCGCCGTAGAGTCCCGAGTGTCCATCACTTATGAAAACAGCAACGCCACGATTGGCTATGATACCCCATCGACCCCCTCAGCGCATTCCATTACTTGTGAAAACAGCCGAGGACTCCACGACCTCCTGGTGTCGTCGTTGGGGAAGTAGAGGACCAGGTACCGGGGTGAGGACCGTACCGTGATGGTGTTGGGGAGGTTCCTTTTTCCTCTGGAACCCGTGCGAGTTTAGGTGTGTTTGGGTAAAGATGTTCTATCAAAGTTGTTCTTGTTACACACAGAAGTATAGATAAATAAATGAATAGATAAGATAGAATGATATACAAAAAATTTATGATAATTGTAATAAAACTAAAACTAAATAAAACTTGATATACATTAATAAAAACGAATAAAAATGATGATGATAATAATAATGATAGTAATAACAATAACAACTAACATTTATAAACAAATAGATAAATAAATCGAAACATAAGCTACGTATACTGCTGAATTCAAACAAGTTTTTTAATTCTTTCTACCAGATACCCCGTCTGGGATGCTGAATGAAATACAATAAATTTATGATAATTGTAATAAAACTAAAACTAAATAAGATTTATACATATTAATGAAAATTAATAAAAACTATGATAATAATAATAGTGATAGTAATAACAATAACAACTAACACTTATAAATAAATGGATGAATAAATTGAAACAAGTTTGTAATTTCTTTCTGCCAGATACCCCGTCTGGGATATTGGTTGCATGTTATTCTGTTGTTAAAAGCTGCTCTGTAACATGCAGCTGATGCTTTAGGGTCTATATGGGGTGCCCCTACGGACCAGAGGCACATATCATTTTGTTTGTGACAGAGGAAATTTCTATTCAAAGAGAATTTATAGTACTGCATTATACTGCGACTGTCCCTCAGTTATGCTGCCTCCTCCCTACTCGTAGCACTGTCCTGTACAACTTACCAGAATATTAATTTCCTTTTTCACCGAACCCTGTGGTAGGGGAGAAAGAATACTGCCACCGAGTGTTCCCACTTGAGTCGCAAAAGGCGACGAAAAAAAAAAAAAAAATGGGGATAGGACTAGGCATCCTGATTCCTATAGCCCCAAAGGGGACAGTCCTAGAAGAAGAAGAAGAAGAAGAAGAAGAAGAAGAAGAAGAAGAAGAAGAAGAAGAAGAAGAAGAAGAAGAAGAAGAAGAGGAAGAAGAAGAAGAAGAGGAAGAAGAAGAAGAAGAAGAAGAAGAAGAAGAAGAAGAAGAAGAAGAAGAAGAAGAAGAAGAAGAAGAAGAAGAAGAAGAAGAAAAAGCAAATGTATAAGAGGGTCTGGGAGGAGTTTTTCAACCAGAACCCTAAGATTTGGGTCTCTTAATGTGCGTGGGTGTGGTATAGATGAGAGTAAAAGGAAGAAATAGACAATATATTTATATGAAAAAATGGACGTGTTGGAATTGAGTGAAACTTAGTTGAAAGGGAGAGGTTAGTTTGAGTTTGGAAGTGTAGTTGGGAGAGTGTCAGGAGTGAAGAGAGGACGAGAAAGAGAAGGGGTGGCTATACTAGCAAGTGAAGAGATAGGAAAGCGTGTGGTGGAGTGGAAGGAGGTTCCCTCAAGGTTAATGTGGATGAAAGTGAAACTAAGAATGAAGATGTGGGTTTTTGTACGTGCATATGGGCCTGGTAGGGAGAAGAGTGTATGGGAAAGGGAGGCTTTTTTGGATAGATTTAAATAAATGGATAAAGGGTTTGGAGAGAAATGTCAATGTAGATGTATTGGGAGATCTCAATGCTAGGGTAGGATATAAAGCAATAGACATAGTGGTTTGGGATTGTGGAGTTCCAGGAAAAAATTGTAGTGGAGAGATGATAGTGGAGATGTATCTAGAGAGTTGATGATATAAAATACAGTGTTTAGGAAGAAAGTCAACCATAGGTACACAAGGGAGAGGGTGGTGGGTGAAAGGGTGGAAGATAGGATTTTAATGGACCATATAATGGTAACCAGGAGAAGAGTAGGAAGAGTTTTGGGGAATATCAGATAATTTTTTGGTGGAAGGTAAATTGAGAGTGAAGGATAGATTAAGAAAGAGGAAAAGAACAGAAGGTAGAGAAGTGCTCTGAGTAGACAGCTTAAACGAGACAGAAAAAGAAAGGGGTACAAGAAGAAGCTGAGAGAGGAGTGGGAGGGAGTTAAGAATAGAGTAGAACTAGGAGTAGAGGAGGAATGGGGATGGTTCAAGGAGGAAGTCAAAAGGTGTGTAAAGATGGTGTGTAGACAAGGAGGACGAAAAGAAATAGAAAGAAGGGTAGTGAGTGGTGGGATGATGAAACAAAGAAGATTATAGAATAGAAGAAACGAGTATTCATAGATTGGTTACAAAATAGGACGAGAGAATTGTATGAGAGGTACAGAGACAAGAGAAAAGAAGTAAAGCATAAAATAAAGGAGGCAAAGAGGAGACCAGATGTGAAATAGGGTAAGAATATGAAAAAAACTGAAAGTAATAAACAGATGTATTGGAAGGAAATTAAGAGAGGAAGGTGAGGGGAATCAAGTAGAGAAGAATAGGTAAAAGGCGCAGAAGGAGTGATGATAATGGAAGAAATGACAGTAAGAGGAAGGTGGGCAGGGTATTTTAGGGAGTTGCTAAATGTGAAGGAAGACACGGAGGGAAAGGTAGTTGCAGTGGGAAGCGCTAAGAAAATGGCAGTAATGAATGAGAAAAAAAAAAAAACAGAGGAGAAAGAAGGAAATATGAAGTGAAATTAGTTATTAAAATGATGAGAGCAGGTAAAACACCTGGGTTGGATGGGTGTCATGCGGAGAGTCTAAAAAAGGGAGGTACAGTGATAGTGGACTGGCTGGTGAGGGTTCATGTTTGTTTAAAAGAGGATAGTGTACCGGAGGTATGGAGAAGGGCCTGGATAGTTCCGCTTTACAAGTGAAAAGGGACAAGTGTGAGTGTAGTAGTTTCGAAGGAACATTTTGTTTAATGTAGTTGGGAAGGCATATAAGAGGGTTTTGATTGAGAGGACTAGGAGATGGAATAGAGGGAGTAATTGGTGAGTATTATTGTGGGTTTAAGACAGGTAGGGGTTGCGTGGATCAGATTTTTGTGGTGCGACAAAAATGTGAAAAAGCTTTAGGAAAAAGTAAGGGTGTTTTTTGGGCCTCTATGAATTTGGAAAAGGCTTATTACAAGGCAGACAGGAAGGCACTGTGGGAGGTACTGCAGATATATGGGATAGGAGGAAAGCTGTTAAGAGCAGTCAAGATTTTTTACGAGAGTAGTAGAGCCTGTGTTAGAATTAGAAATGGAGAGAGTGAGTGGTTTGAGGTAAAGGTGGGACTTCAACAGGGATGTGTTATGTCGCCTTGGCTGTTCAATTTATACATGGATAGGGTGATGCGAGAAATAAATACAAGGGTAATGTGCCGGGGATTGGAGATGATTAAAGAAAATTAAGAAAAATGAGAGATAAGACAGTTGTTGTTTGCTGACGACACTGCGCTTGTATCAGGATCAGAGAAGAGATTAAGGAAGTTAGTGACGGAGTTTGGGAAGATCTGTGAAAAAAGGAAGTTGAAGATAAATGTGGATAAAATAAAGTGATGAAATGTGCAAAGGAAGAAAATGGCAGGAGACTGGAAGTAAGTATTAAGGGAGAGAGACTGGAGGAAGTGGATACTTTTAGACACTTGGGTGCGAATGTAGAGGGAAAGGGAGGAGTGGAGGTAGAATGTAGGTTGAGAAAAGCAAGTAAATGCCTTAGCGGATTCAAATGTGTAATGAGAAATAGACATTTGGGAATAGATGCTAAGCGGAGATTGTATGAAGGAGTGATTGTGCCAACAACACTGTATGGGGGTAGAAAGATGGAACATAAGAGAGGAAGAGTTTAAATGTTTTTTAGGTGAAATGCCTGAGAAGTATGGTAGGGGTTAATAGGCTGGATAGGATGAGAAACAAGGAGGTGAGGAGGGGAGTGGGAGTAGAAAAAGAGTTGGGATGAGAGTATTGTGGTGGTTTTGACACATGAAAAAAATGGGTGAAGAAATATTAGTAAAAGAGGTGTGGAAGGCAGAGGTGGAAGGAGTGAACATGAGGGGGCGACCAAGGATGAGATGGATGTGTGTGGTAAAAGGGGCATTGTGAAAGAGGGGAATGTCTGTTGGGGAAGGAAGGAAGAAAACAGAAGATAGGAGTGAGTGGAGACTGGTTGTGTATGGATGATACTGTGATGCATGGAAGAGAGTGGGTGAAGGAGGGTGAGTGAGGGAGCATGTGTGAATGATATTTTGACGCAGCCCAAAGGGATTTCTCCCCGTCTTCTCTTTTCTGCATGAGGGGACTGAAATGGGGGTCGCCGATTAATGAAGTGGCCTTGCTGTGGATGTGTAGTATCTTGCTACGTTGCTTCTGCCCCAGGGCAGTGGGCGAGATGCAGGGATGACCCGTCATCCAGGAGGAGCCAAAAAAGAAAGAGGGAGGAGTGGTGAATGGGAGTGGAGTATGTAGGTGGGAGTGGATTTATGCCTTTGAATTTGGCTACCTTCCTTGTAAGGGGGGAAAACCGTTGGTAAATGTATGTATGTATGCATGCATTTTTCAAGTGAGATGCAGTTAAGCTGATAAAAACCTATATATTAATATATTTATTGTAGTCCAATAAAAAAGGGGGACGTTTATAAATTTCTATGCCACTCTACTGAAAGCTGCTTCTGAAATTTTTCCTTTCAGTCAAACAATAGTCAGCCAGCATAGCTCCGGTTACTATAACAACATTTCTTATAAGGATTGTTCTGATGAAAACGGACAGCGGGTTCACCACTCACTACATTTTACTTATCTATCTATTTACACACACACACACACACACACACACACACACACACACACACACACACACACACACACACACACACACACACACACACACACACACACACACACACACACACACACACACACACACACACACACACACACACACACATATATATATATATATATATATACATATATATATATGTATATATGTATATATATGTATATATATATACATACATATATATATGAGTGGAAAGGTAGTAGAGAAACACGGGTTAGAGCGAGAACACTGTATTACTGACGTTTCGACTACAAGTCTTCTTTAGAGTGACAGACAGCGTGTGTGTACATCATATATACTCTCTTTATGGTTCATCCGACTGGACTTTTCAGCAAGTCGCATGCTGATTGGCCCGATACTCCCTCCTCCACAACCAATCTGGCGGCTGCAAATGACAAGTTAACGAACCCTTCTCTGTGGTTGCTGACCTTTCCCAGTGTTATGCACGCGGACTCGACCAGCTTTCTCATTCTCCTCTCAAGTCCGGTGCAGATAGGGCGTGCTTCTTCCCATTCTGGTAAATGTCCGTGTGTGTCCACATGTACTACCAGTGAATTTGAAGTCCTGTGATGTCGTAGGTCGTTCTTGTGTTCTCTTAGTCTTTTTGTCAACCCCCGTGACGTCTCACCGTAATATGTTGCAGGACATCCACTGCATGGTATTCCGTATACTATGCTATTTTCGTTGGTGTGTTGTTCTTGTTTGTTACTTAGGACGTCTTTTATTTTGTGCCCGGATTTATACGCTATTTGGATGCCGGTTTTAGATAACGTATTGGTTATGGCTTTTGCTTCCTTTGCGACAGGTACTACTAGGTATTTTATTGAAGCTTTGTCACTTTTCGGTCTTGCGTAAATTTCTTCCGCTTTCTTTCTCAATTTGGATAGTAGTCCTGCTGGGTACATAAGCTTGCGGAAGACAAATATGTAGGACATCTCTTCTACATATTCTTTGTTGCATATCCTAAATGCTCTCAGAAAAAAACCTATTATCACTCCTGTTTTTGTGCGTGTGCTGTGATGGGATAAGTAGTGTATGAAGTCATCTTTGTTCGTGGGTTTTCTGTATACTGAAAACTTGACATCCGTTTCACCCCGATGAATGACAGTGTCTAGGAATGGTAATTGGTTGTCTTTCTCAAACTCCACTGTGAACTGGATATCTTTGTTCACTTCGTTAAGCATGCGGAGTTTATTGTTTATATCTGTTCCCTCGGGTACCACAACCAACACGTCATCTACGTATCGGAACCAATGTGAGCCTCTTCCTATTATGCGAATAAATGTATCCTCCTCTAGTGTTTCCATAAAAAGAGAAGCCATGACAGCACTTAATGGTGAACCCATAGCCAGTCCTCGATGTTGTTTAAACTCTTGGCCCTCAAACACAAAGGCACCAAAGTTCACACACAGAGATACCAACTCTATGTAGTCTGTTTTTCTGACTGGTAAGTCGCTTTCATTCACAGAATTTATAACCCTCTTTAACGCCTCAGTGGCCCCCTCAATACTTACGTTCGTAAATAACGCTGTCACGTCGTAGCTGGCTAACTTTTTCCTCTCAAAGTTAACTTTTTCTAGGCGTCTAATCAGATCCGACGAGTTGCGTAGGTGGGCGTTGCTTATTGTTCCTAGTAGCGCAGAAAGGGGCTTTGTGAGTTGTTTAGCTAGGCGATGCGGGGCACTGCCTATCCCTGAGGTGATGGGTCTCATTGGTATACCTGCTTTGTGGATCTTCGGTATTCCTTTCATTCTGGGTGGTTTTGGGGCCTCTTCTAGAAGTCCTAATTTCTCTTTTCCTTTCTTCGTCCTAGATAGAATCTTCCTTGCCTTCTTTTTTAACTCGTCCGCCTCCTGTTGTGCGAAACCAGTGGGCATCTTCTTGTATGTGTTTTCATCGTTTAAAAGCTCATGCATCTTCTCAACGTAGCTACTTTTGTTCATTACCACGATTCCACCCCCTTTATCCGCTTGTGTTATTAAGATGTCCGTTCGTCTGCTGAGATCTTCTAAAGCCTTCATAAATCTTCTCGGCAGACTACATTCGTTGTTGTTCGCTAGGGCGTGGTAGCAGGAAATCACACCTTGTTTAAATCCTTTTTCTACGTCCTTTTCGTCCCATCTGTAGTTCTTGTTGATAGACTCACCGTATTGTTTCCCGTATAATCCAGTGTCAAATTTTAAGCCTAGGGAGAGCACTTGAGTTTCCGTCTTTGAAAGATGTACATCACAGGACTTCAAATTCACTGGTAGTACATGTGGACACACACGGACATTTACCAGAATGGGAAGAAGCACGCCCTATCTGCACCGGACTTGAGAGGAGAATGAGAAAGCTGGTCGAGTCCGCGTGCATAACACTGGGAAAGGTCAGCAACCACAGAGAAGGGTTCGTTAACTTGTCATTTGCAGCCGCCAGATTGGTTGTGGAGGAGGGAGTATCGGGCCAATCAGCATGCGACTTGCTGAAACGTCCAGCCGGATGAGCCATAAAGAGAGTATATATGATGTACACACACGCTGTCTGTCACTCTGAAGAAGACTTGTAGTCGAAACGTCAGTAATACAGTGTTCTCGCTCTAACCCGTGTTTCTCTACCACCTTTCCACTCATCTGTCCAACCTTCATAACAACATATATATATATATATATATATATATATACATATATATATATATATATATCTGCAAAACAAATCACTAAGCACACATGACAACAATGCTTGCAGAAACCACTTGGAAAATAAAAGAACTGAATACCTAAATTTTCATCTATTCAAGACATCATTCTTTGTACCCTGATGATGTCTTGAGTAGACGAAAAGGTTCAGTATTCAATTATCTTATTTTCCAAGTGGTTTCTGCAAATATATATATATATATATATATATATATATATATGTATATATATATATATATTTATATATATATATATATATTCATGTGTGTGTGTGTGTGTGTGTGTGTGTGTGTGTGTGTGTGTGTGTGTGTGTGTGTGTGTGTGTGTGTGTGTGTGTGTGTGTGTGTGTGTGTGTGTGTGCGCATGCGTGATTCATATTGGTCTTTGGATCACGTTTTGGACTCGTGATCGACAGCTATTTCCCTCCCGGAAGAGAGCTCCGAGCTCACATGACCGATCAATGGTTAATGGTATTACTTTACATGCACACACACCCTTAACTCCCCACCCACGAGAGTTGGAGTAACGGCTCGAAGCGCAGTGATACTGAAATTATTTAAGGATTCGAACCCGGACCGACATAGTGACTCTACTCACCGCGCCACCGAGACTTTTCGTGTGTGTGTGTGTGTGTGTGTGTGTGTGTGTGTGTGTGTGTGTGTGTGTGTGTGTGTGTGTGTGTGTGTGTGTGTGTGCGTGCGTGTGTGTGTGCGTGTGTGAGTGTGTGTGTGTGTGTGTGTGTGTGTGTGTGTGCGTGCGTGCGTGCGTGCGTGCGTGTGTGTGTGTGTGTGTGTGTGTGTGTGTGTGTGTGTGTGTGTGTGTGTGTGTGTGTGTGTGTGTGTGTGTGTGTGTGTGTGTGTGTGTGTGTGTGTGTGTGTGTGTGTGTGTGTGTGTGTGTGTATGTATGTGTGTTTGTTTTTCCCAATCCAAATTTGAAGGCAAGAATGCTTTTCTATGACGTATTACACTCAGTCGCTTGGTAAGAATTTTTTAATTGTGGTTTTCAAAAAATACTTGTGCAGACATTTTTAATGTTCTACCGCACAATTTTATCAACTTCATTTGATGTGAAGACTTACAAAAGTATTTTCGTCATGTTGATATAGCTGATGTGGAGAGACATCTCTCAAGTAAGTGAATTCGGAATATGGACTAGCCATCATTTGGAGAAAGTCTTTCAAAACTCCAAGCTTATTCTGAGTAAAAAGACTTATTTTTCTCCCCTGGAATATATGAGCTACGCTTTGGAAAATCCTTCTAAAAGTGTTGGTCTTGTCTGTTACTAATATCCCACTCGGATAAGTAAAGCAACATTACTTGGTATAACCAAGTGGTTCTCATCCTATGGAGCCATGGGGACCTCCAAAGGAGCCAGGACAAGAATTTAGGAATGTGCAAGGCCTGATGTTACAAATATGTATTTCTATGTAATGTGAGAAGTCTGAATTAAAATAAGAATCCATCACTGTCCTGGCAGAAAAATATAAGATAATTATGACTATCAAATTTGTAATAAAATGATTATTTTTGCCCTCTTGGCGGGGTGGGGTTTGGGAGAATAATGAAGTTGAGCCACACGAATGTTGAGAATTCGTGAAAGAGGGGAATGGAGTGGAAAAAAAAACTAGGAACCACTGATACAATCTATCTGGAGAAAAAACAGTAAAATTGTAACTCTCCATATGCATTCCACTTTTGTTTCTTATGCAAAACCACATCTTAAGGGACATTCTTGCTAACATAGGGATTTCTTGCATGTGGTGTATGGTATATAAACGACACAGAAGGAAATTAATTTCTGTAAAGAATGACAAATTTTAAGCTCATTTCTAAATCTATAGTAAAAAAGATTATGCATTCCACTTTTGTTTCTTATGCAAAACCACATCTTAAGGGACATTCTTGCTAACATAGGGATTTCTTGCATGTGGTGTATGGTATATAAACGACACAGAAGGAAATTAATTTCTGTAAAGAATGACAAATTTTAAGCTCATTTCTAAATCTATAGTAAAAAAGCGCCACACTGTGTTCATAACCACAAGTTTCCATGACTGAATGAAAATTTTTACAAAACACAAGAACAATCACCAAAGCCCTGTGGAACGAAATTGTTCACCAATGTTACTGACAATTGCTCAAAATGATACGACGAGCTGTCGTCTCTCACACTCACTCTCATACTCGCACTCTCATACTCGCACTCTCATACTTACACTCTCATACTCGCACTCTCACACTTGCACTCTCATACTCGTACTCTCATACTCGCACTCTCACACTTGGACTCTCATACTCGCACTCTCACACTTGGACTCTCATACTCGCACTCTCACACTCGCACTCTCATACTTGCACTCTCATTCTTGCACTCTCATACTCACACTTTCATACTTGTACTCTCATACTCGCACTCTCATACTCGCACTCTCATACTTACACTCTCATACTCGCACTCTCATACTTGCACTCTCATATTCGCACTCTCATACTCGCACTCTCATACTTACACTATCATACTCGCACTCTCACACTTGCACTCTCATACTCGCACTCTCATACTCGCACTCTCACACTTGCACTCTCATATTCGCACTCTCATACTCGCACTCTCATACTTGCACTCTCATACTTGTACTCTCATACTCGCACTCCCATACTCGTACTCTCATACTTGCACTCTCATACTCGCACTCTCATACTCGCACTCCTATACTCGCATTCTCATACTTGCACTCTCATATTCGCACTCTCATACTTGCACTCTCATACTCGCATTCTCATACTTGTACTCTCATACTTGCACTCTTATACTCGCACTCCCATACTCGCACTCTCATACTTGCACTCCCATATTCGCACTCTCATACTTGCACTCTCATACTCGCACTCTCATACTTGTATTCTCATACTCGCACTCTCATACTCGCACTCGCATATTCGTACTCTCATACTCGTACTCTCACTCTCACTCGCACTTTCACTTGCATTTTCATTACCATTCTCACTCACACACATTTTCACTCACACTCTTACTCACTTACACATTCACACATTCTCTCACACTCTTCCACGCACAGTCTCACTCTCACTCACATTCACTCACTCTCACGTGTGTGTGTTTGTAAGGTAAAGAAGCTACGCTAGGACACGCATTGCTGCGGCCGAAGCCGTTACCTTTGGCCTATGCCCTTGGACTGCTGTAGCAGGTAACAGCCGCTGATGGGAAAAGGGGAGATGTGCGAGACTCGAAGCCGAGACAAGGCTAAAGTAGCACCACTATGGACACTCAAACCTGACACATGACATAACACGATACCACAGCCAACGTCGGGTGACGCGCATCATACCTCCTGGCATCATATTTGGATAAACACGTTGGTATGTTTGGTTAAAGTGATCAACCTCGTACTTTGCAGCCCGCAGCAAAATTGCCCCATTCAAAAACAAATAATTAGTGCTGTAGACCATTATTTGACGATCATCGTTAAGCCATGAACAATCATCACTAAGCGATAATCACACAAAGCAAAATGTACCTCAATTCATAGCCTCTGGGTCACCAATTATTCGTGGACTTATCGTTTTCCCAATATTTTCGAGATATCATCATAAGTAATAATACTGTATTAAATACCCGAATCTAACATCTAAGCGCATTGATAAAAATCCCCCGTACCTGATTTTTGTTTTTGTTACACTTTTTAGAGGCAGAATTATTTTAAAATTCATATAAACAAAATGTTTAAAAAGGTATGGATCGTGGTGGTTGGCCTTCATGGTGGAAGTGGTGGTGGAAGTGGTGGAGGTGGTGGAGGTGGCGGTGGTTTTGGTGGAAGTGGTCATGGTGGAGGTGGTAGTGGTGATGGTAGTGGTGGTGATAGTGGTGGTGGTAGTGATGATGGTGAAAATGTTGGTTGTGATAATAAAGGTGGTAGTGGTGACAGTGGTGGCGGTGATTGTTATCATAGCGGTCGTGGTGATGGTGGTAATGACTGTGGTCGTAGTGGTCGTGGTGGTGTGGGTGGAGGGGGTGCAAGGGGAAGTTGACCCAAACTGTGTCACAACTGATGCCTTGTAAGCACTAATGACCACTGCAGTTAAAAAATGACACGTCGTATGGCGGTTGATAGCATACCCGGGAAGACATAATCAGCTGTTGCGTGAGGTTGCTAACGGTGGAGGAAGCAAGGGAGGAGTACATCAGCAGGGGGAACGTGTGTACAATAATGAGGCGAAGTGAAAAAATTAAATGTATTTCCCCCCCCCCACTCTCTCTCTCTCTCTCTCTCTCTCTCTCTCTCTCTCTCTCTCTCTCTCTCTCTCTCTCTCTCTCTCTCTCTCTCTCTCTCTCTCTCTCTCTCTCTCTCTCTCTCTCTCTCTCTCTCTCTCTCTCTCTCTTCCTCTCTCCCTCTCTCCCTCTCTCCCTCTCTCCCTCCCTCTTTCCCTCTCCCTCTCCCTCTCCCTCTCCCTATCCCCTCTCTCTCTCTATCACTTTCCCTGTCCCTCTCTACCTCTCCCTTTCTCCCTCTTCCTCTCTCCCTCTCCCTCTTTCCCTCTCGCTTCCCCCCCCTCTCTCTCTCTCTCTCTCTCTCTCTCTCTCTCTCTCTCTCTCTCTCTCTCTTTCTCTCTCTCACTTTCCCTGTCCCTCTCTCCCCCTCCCTTTCTCCCTCTTCCTCTCTCCCTCTCCCTCTTTCCCTCTCGCTTTCCCCCCTCTCTCTCTCTCTCTCTCTCTCTCTCTCTCTCTCTCTCTCTCTCTCTCTCTCTCTCTCTCTCTCTCTCTCTCTCTCTCTCTCTCTCTCTCTCTCTCTTTCTCTGTCTGTCTGTCTGTCTGTCTGTCTGTCTGTCTGTCTGTCTGTCTGTCTGTCTGTCTGTCTGTCTGTCTGTCTGTCTGTCTGCCTGTCTGTCTGTCTGCCTCTCTCTCTCTCTCTCTCTCTCTCTCTCTCTCTCTCTCTCTCTCTCTCTCTCTCTCTCTCTCTCTCTCTCTCACTCTCTCTCTCACTCTCTCTCTCTCCTTCTCTGTCTCCCTCTCTCTGTTACACCTTGCAATGAGTAATATACTAGTTCGAAGATTTTCACTCCCGGTTTCAATTTGTTTGAAATTTTCTAGTTACAACAATGACTGCAGATGCCATATAAATAGATATTTGAATAGGTTTATTGAAAACTCTACCCGCAATGAGGGGTCCTACAGAAGTTGTTCCAATTGTTATAGTCAATTTACAGTTGTATTTGGTGTGGGTGCTTTCTTTCATTTTCCTATCACTCGTGTCCCCAATACAATACTGTCCGTTTGTATTTCTATAGTTAGCTCTGCAGTGTTGTCTTATTTTATGTCTGGAGATTTTCTTTTTGTTTCTGGGTGAATGCAAAAATTTGGCATTTCTCTACAATTTTATGTCCTATGTCCTACTCTTTAATGATAGAAAGAGAAAGGTGTGTTTCTACAATGATACTCATCATAACCCTCATATATGCAGTTTCTACAGATAGTCATGATAACACTCTCGTGATTTATACCCCTAATTATTACAATTATGGCATTCAATTCTAGAATTCCTTGAAGTACTTCTAACTCTAAGTTCAGGTCCTCTGTTTCTGTAGTCACTCGTACAGTTCCTATTTGCTTTCTGTTGTTGCATTCCTATTGTCAAGACATATGTACTAATTGCTTTACTTTCACTACAATCTTCAAGAAAGTAATCGATTCCCCCTAAGTCCATTGGTTCTTTAAGATTTCTGTATAGCTTTTCTGCAGTCATCTCACTACAATAATGAACCAATAATGAAAATGCCATTAACCAAGTAACCTGAGAAACTTTTAACTTATCGCTAGATCTTTCTGTCCAATCTGAATCCTTCAACATAGAAATCATGTCCTTAGACCATCTGTCTAATTTTGCCAAATATTCTTTGTTTATTTGATTTGTTTTTTATTTTCTTTATCATTCTAACCAATAACCTGATAGGGTCCTGATCACACTATTTGTGAACGCCTTCTTATAATCTTCATATTGGTTTATATCTTTCATTTACTGGAAAATTATCATAAGCATAGTCCTACTTTTCTCAGGATCTACATTTTCTTTTGAAATGTCTATTTTCTTTTTATCATCTGATATTTTTGTCACTATTTGTGAATCAATTAAACTTCATTTGTAGTCGCCCTCACATGTACGCCACGTGCCTCACACATGCATCAACCTCGTTCTTGTGTCCTCCTCGTTCACAAACTCGTCCTCGTAGTCGTTCCCTCGTTCACTGGCTCGTCCTTGCAGTAGTCCTCTCGTTCACTAGCTCGTCCCTTGTAGTCAGCGTGCACTGCGTGGTTGCGTGCAATGTGTGGTTGTGTGCACTGCGTGGCTGCGTGCACTGCGTGATTGCGTGCACTGCGTGGTTGAGTGCACTGCGTGGTCGCATGCACTGAATGGTCTTATAGTTGCCTGTAGTTTGTGCGATGCACCAGTCTCTTCACACACTCGTAGCCATATTTTGCACTAATTCTATGTATCACCTGTCTCTTCGGAGGTGTGGGCTCGAATCCCACCGCTGCCACCACTCTCGTTCTCCACTTCCGTACGTTTTTCACTTTCAATTTTCACCACGGTCTTTGTTCCTCACTTCTAAAGCTCTATTCCTTCAGTTTTAATCTTCAGTCTAGGGTTGTTGAAAGTTGTAGATATTTTTCTTTCTTTTCTTCAGTACTTTCTTCTGGAACTTGGTTCTCTAAGGTGCACCAAGGGGTTCCCGTCGAGAACACGCATTTTACGTCCTAGGTTTGCAGTGACGCAGTGATTTCTCTAGTCCTGTGATCTTTAACTTTATATATAAGATTCTTCTCCACCCTTTCTCCAATCAGATTCGTTGTTACAAGTCTATATGCAACATTTTTACTTAAGCAATCTTAAATATCTGCATAACTCACTTAGGTTACAATTCAGCAAAACAATGTATATATCAGCAATGGAATACATAAACTATAGAAATATAACACTCGTCAGCTACCCCTCTTTCTACTCACTTGTCTACCAGCCTCTTACACTCTCGCTCCCTCGCTCTCTCCTTCTCTCACTCCCTCCCTCTCTCCCTCCATCCCTCTCTCCTCCTCTCTCTCTCTCTGTCTCTCTCTCATTCCCTCTCTCTCCCTCCCTCTCTCTCTCCCTCCATCTATCCCCATCCCTCCCTCTCCCCTTTTTGGTGTATATATTTGTAAGTTACATTCACGTGTTAGGACTGGACTACCTGTCTGTTTGATTTAAAGGAGGAATATGCCGACAGGAGACCTTTTGGTCCATAACTAGCTCGGATGCAAAAAATATTAACAATGATGAATAAAAATAATAAAATAATAATAATAATAATATAAATAATGATAAAACAAATAAATAAATAAATAAATAAATAAATAGGTAAAGCTAAATAATAAACAAACAGGTAAATAATAAGTAATAACAGATTGACAGATAAATAATGATAAATGAAAATAATAAAGGAAATAATAATAAACAGAAAAATAATAAACAAATAAACAAATAATATAAGATAAATGGCAGGCATTACAGCATCTTGCTTAGGTCTTTATTTAAACAAATCTGAAAGCTTGGAACTGAACTCCATTGCACTGCCTCCGCAGGAAATTTATTCTATTCATTAACTACACGGTTGGCGAAGTTGTTTCTACCCACTTCAAAATTAAATCTATTTCCTGACCATTATTTCTTGTCGGATTCTCATTGAGTGTATAATCTTAAAGACCTGTATCAAGTCACATCTGAGTCTATACTTTTTTTTTTTTTTTTTTTTAGGGGAAACAGATTCATATGTTTTAGTCGATTTTCGTATGATTTATTTTTGATATTTGGAATCGGTTTTGTGGCTCGCTGTTATACTTTTTCTAATTTGTCAATATCTTTGATGAGATTCGGTGACCATACGGACACAGCATATTCCAAATGTGGACGAACTAACGATTTATATAGCGTTTTAATGAAAGATGGACTTTTTACTTTAATATTTTCTCTCTATTTTTCTGTACTTATTTATGTATATCTTTCTGTTTGTCTATTTATCAGCCTGTTAGAGACATTCCAATCATATACGTTTTTATGTGTTGTTCATATATTGGCACATGTATTGAGAAAAGGAAAAAATATCACAAGAAAAGATTTTGGGTATCAGACATTATCAAACTTTTTTGTTTACTTGTGATTTAGTCCCTAACTATAATCTGATTTTTTAACGAGGCACACGCGTGGATACCGTGTCGCACTTGTGACTATGGGCTCGTGAGTTCGATTCCCGGGATCCGCTGCTTAGTATGTCGCGTTGGTTCCAACATGGTAAAAAAAAAAAAAAAAAAAAAAAAAAAAAAAAAAAAAAAAAAAAAAAAAAAAAAAAAAAAAAAAAAAAAAAAAAAAAAAAACAGCGGCTTGCCACAGCTGACAGGTTTGCCCTACTAGGGGTTTCTCACTTCTCACAGAGTGTATGTAGGTGGGATGATGAGTTTTTATTTGAATGGCAACAGCGCCAGTTGGTTGGTTAGAGATGTTGCCAGATCAGCGAGTCTTTCTTTTCTTAGACCCGCCAAAGATACAGTGGATAGCCTAATCCACAAGAGACCTTTTGTTCCATAATGAAACCTAATGCAATATAAGACAGAAGAATGAGGACATAAAGGACAAAGACAATAATACTGATAGTAATGATAATAATGACATTGATGATTATGGTGATAATAAAGATGATGACGACAATGATCGTGG
>NC_134820.1:882589-885089 GCF_046742065.1 Oratosquilla oratoria | reverse complement strand
TATAAAACCTGTTCGATATGAGTAACCCTGCAGAGATTTCATCTCTATCGGCATAGATGTTGTAATTATTAAGATTCTCAAGCCTATCCACCACGTCAAGGTGTCAACTCTCGGATAGGCTTCTAGGCTAAGGTGAGTCAAAATAAGCAAGATTGGTTTTACATGATTTTGAGTTTATTTAAGAAGAAAAAAAAATCCCAAAGGAAGAAACAAGGATGGAAGAGAAAAGGAATATACTAAAAGAAATATATAATGAGGGTGTTAACAAATATGTACCACAACGAAAGCAAGAAAGGGCATACATAAAGAACCGGTACAACAGAAAATGTAGTGAAGCTAAGGATAAAAGAGACAAAGCCTGGAAAAAAAGAAAAAAAAAGAGCCAATGGCAAACATACATCAAAATAAGAAACGATTATGTAAAAATACGCAGAAAAAAAGAGAGAATATGAAAAAAAATGCAAGGAAGAACCTCAACAGATATGTGAATGGTAAACTAAAAAACAAACAAGAAATAGATCATCTGAGCCAAGAAAGTCATGAATATACAGAAGAACAAGGAATGGCAGAAATTGTGAGCAACCATTTCAAATCGGTATTCACAATTGAGAACTCACCTAACTGTGAAGAAATAGAGAGACAGAAACCCCCCTAAGGAAGGAAACAAGTGTAACAAAGAAGGAAATCAGCGACCAAATAAAAAACCTTGATGTCAGAAAATCGCATGGCCCAGATGGAATTGCAAATTGGATACTGAAAGAAAGCGTACAGTTAACAGATAAAATATATGACATAATCAAATACTCGCTCAAAGAAGGAAAGATACCGCAAGACTAGAAAAATACATAGTACCAGTATATAAAGGAGGAAACAAGGAAAATCCAATTAACTACAGACCGGCCTCCCTAACAAGGACAATAGCAAAAATATGTAAAAAAGTTATAAAAAGTAGATGGGTTAAACACCTGGAAGAAAAAACTATACTGAACCAAAATCAATTTGGATTTAGACAAGGAAGATCATGTACAACAAACCTGATCTGCTTCTATTCGAGACTGATAGATATAATACAAGAGAGGGATGGATGGGCAGACTGTGCCTATCTAGACCTACAAAAAGCATTTGATAAGGTACCACACAAAAAATTATTAAGAAAAATAGAATCAATAGGTGGCATCGGAGGTAAATTATTAGAATGGATGGAGGACTTCCTGACTAGGAGAAAAATGAGGTTAGTAATTAGAGACAAATACTTGAAGTGGGAAGAAATTATAAGTGGTGTCCCACAGAGGTCGGTGCTGGCTCCAATCATGTTTGCCATACTGTATATATAAATGACATGGATGAAGGAGTTGAATGTTATGTGAATTTCTTCGCAGATGACACAAAAATACTAAAGAACGTAAGAACAGAAAATGACTGTGATTCATTACAATCAGACCTGGACAAAATCTGGAAATGGACTCAAAAATGGAAAGTGAAATTCAATATCAAGAAATGTAGCATAATGGAGTTTGTAAAAAGTAAAAACAAGATTTCAGAAAATTATAAACGAGGGAAAGCACCTGGGGAAGATGGTATATCAATAGATCTGTTGAAAGACGCAGGGAAATTAGTTCATATTAAAGTAGCTGAGTTGTACACCCAGTGCTTACGTCAAGAAAGCGTCCCTGATGCATGGTACAATGCTATAGTTATTTTGCTTTATAAAAGGGAGACCAGAAGGACCTTAGTAACTATCGATCGATTAGCTTGCTATCAAACGTATATAAAGTATTCTCCAAGATTCTTACAAATAGACTAAGTAAATTTTTAGATGGAAACCAACCGAGAGAACAGGCACGCTTTAGGAGCGGATATTCGACTCTAGACCATTTGCAGGCGATAAATCAATTAATCGAGAAAATGATAGAATACAATATACCTCTGTGTTTAGCTTTTGTAAATTACGAGAAAGCCTTTGACTCAGTAGAACAAATAGCATTACTAAACTCTCTATGCAAACAGGGTACAAACGAACAGATCGTAAGAGATTTAGAAAATATTTATGAGAAAGGTACCGCTATAATTCGACTACATAAAGATACAAAAAAGATCAAGATCGAGAAAGGAGTACGACAAGGCGATATAATATCACCCAAATTATTTACAGCTTGTTTGGAAGATATTTTCAGAAGGTTGAGTTGGGAAAGAAAGGTTTGAAGATTAATGGCGAATATTAGAACCACCTAAGATTTGCGGACGACATTATTCTTATTTCAGAAAGAGCAGAAGACTTGCAAGATATGCTGAGCGATGTAAACAAAGGTATCAAAGTAGGATTAAAAATGAATAAGAGTAAAAACAAAATAATGTTCAACACGAAAGTTCAAAGTAAAGAGACTGTAATTGATGGTGAGAGTCTTGAGGAAGTTGAAGAGTATATTTATCTAGACCAGATGGTGAAGGTGACGAAAGATCATGGTAATGAAATAAAAAGACGCATTACAATTGCTTGGAA
>NC_134820.1:870089-877589 GCF_046742065.1 Oratosquilla oratoria | reverse complement strand
TAATAAATAAATAAATAGATAAATAAATAAATAAATAAATGAATAAATAAATAAATAAATAAATAGATAAATAAATAAATGAATAAACAAATAAATAAATGAATAAATAAATGAATACATAAATAAATAAATAAATAAATAAATAAATAAATAAATAAATGAATAAATAAATAAGTGAATAAATAAATAAATAAATAAACAGATAAATAAATAGATAAATAAATAAATAAATATGTAGGTAAATAAATAAATAAAGAAATGAATAAATAAATAAATAAGTAAATAAATAAATAGTAAATGAATAATTAAATAATAGAAAAATAAAAGTAAGCCAGTATAAACCTGGAAAGAGGTGGAGAGATCGAAAAGAAAAAGAAAACGACCCCCATTGTGGTTTCTTTTTCAGCAAAACACAGGACGAGTTTATCAGGTAAGAAAAAGTTCAAGACGGTCAAGAATGAGTGCTTTTAAGCTTACCATACTGTTTGGCCATATGAAAGACATATCTTACTCTGACTAATGCAAAACGATCTTAATATGATAGTTCTCCAGGCTGAAAGATTTACGATAAAGAGAATAGAGAATGGGTGCGGAAGTGAGTGGGGTCAGTAAGTATAAAACAGGTAGGTAAAGAAGGAAGACCAAAAGAAGAGTAAGAGGAGAAAGAGACAATGGATAAGGATAAGGAAGGGAAGCAAGAGGAAGGGAAGGTGAAGAGGAAGAAAGAGGCGAAGGACGAGGAGGAAGAATAAGAGAAGGAGGTGGAGGAGAAGTAGAATGAGAATGAAGAGGAAGAGGAAGAGGTGGGAGTAAAGAACAGAGGAGCCGGCACAAAGAATAGAAGTTGTTTGTAAACGCAGTTCCACCGCACTAGCTTTTGTTCCCAGCGCATATATGGATTGTGGTGTATTCACACGGAGAATGCACCCGTTTCGGCTTGCGTGTGGCTGGGTAGCTGGGTGATGAGTGAAGTGACAGAGAGGTGAAGAGAGAGAGAGAGAAAGAGTGAGAAAGCGGATACAAGGTGGTGTTTCTCTACATATAAGCAGGCCTGAATGCATATGTTTTCATCAACTTGTGTGTGTATTGCAGGATTATGTCGGACTCGTAATGAACATTCTCTTTTATCTCCCATACCGCGAAGTTTATTATTCTATTTTTTTTTTTTTTTAATTTGTTAATCCTCTGGGTGTGTATATTCTTTTCAGTGGCTATATAGTTTACCACAATAGCATTTAGCTAAAAACGAGAATACTTTACAGACTCAACGGTAGTTTTATCAGGACACGCACAGATACACGTATGGTGTGTGTATGTGTATGTGTGTGTGTGTGTGTGTGTGTGTGTGTGTGTGTGTGTGTGTGTGTGTGTGTGTGTGTGTGTGTGTGTGTGTGTGTGTGTGTGTGTGTGTGTGTGTGTGTGTGTGTGTGTGTGTGTGTGTATGTGCGTTTGTGTATGTGTGTGTGTGTGTGTGTGTGTGTGTGTGGTGTGTGTGTGTGTGTGTGTGTGTGTGTGTGTGTGTGTGTGTGTGAAGAGAGAGAGAGAGAGAGAAAAGATAAAGAGAAGGGGAGAAGAGAGAGAGAGAGAGAGAGAGGAGAGAGAGAGAGAGAGAGAGAGAGAGAGAGAGAGAGAGAGAGAGAGAGAGAGAAGAGAGTGAGAGAGAGAGAGAGAGAGAGAGGGAGTGAGGAGAGAGGAGAGAGGAGAGAACAGAGACAGAGAGAGAGAGAGAGAGAGAGAGAGAGAGAGAGAGAGAGAGAGAGAGAGAGAGAGAGAGAGATTCGCCATGGTCTTTGGATCATGTGTTTGAATCGTGATCGACAGATATTTCCCTCCCGGAAGAGAACTCAGAGCTCGTATATGACCGATCTATGGGTAATGCTGTGACCTTACACGTACACTCCCCGCCCACGAGAGCTGGAGTAACAACCGGCAGCGCAGCGATACTGAAATTATTTCAGCTCTGGGCGGGTTTCAAACCCGGATCTCCATAGTGGTAGCCAGGAAGTACCAACTGCGCAACGAGTGTGTGTGTGTGTGTGTGTGTGTGTGTGTGTGTGTGTGTGTGTGTGTGTGTGTGTGTGTGTTTAAGCTCGAGTATGTGCGTTCACGCTACTTTCCTATCACTAACTAATCGAGAAAAGATTAAATAGACACAACAATTAGCGATAGTAAACAAACAGGCATACTCAGACTTTTTCTGTGTACTTACATATTTGCTAACACTGATACAAATGTATATTGAAGATATGACTAAAATATGCACCTGAAAGTAAATACCATTAAAGGAAAAGATAAAAGAAAACACAAGCGAATGAATGCAAACGCGCCAACGCGTGCAAAGCAAACATCAGTAAGTGTGTGGACAAAATGCATACATTTAGGTCTGAAACGGTTTTCCATGTATTTTTCCTGCTGCCTAAGCCATGCTGATATGCGCATAAAATAAGTAAATAAATAGATAAATAGATACGTAGATAGACAGATGAGTTAATGAATCAACGAATATTAGGTAAATAGGAAAAAAATCAAAGAAAAAAAATATAAGTAAATAAATAGATAAATGAAATTATAAGTAAATAACAAGTAAATGAATACAAAAATAAAAAAGGAGACGTCCATACCAGAGACTGAGTTTTTTTTTTTTTTTTTTTTTTTTTTTTTTTTTTTTTTTTTTTTTTTTTTTTTTTTTTTTTTTTAAGGTCTATACGAACTTTGATGATACCCACTAGGTCTGGAGTCGCACACACCATAAGAACATAAGAAAGGAGGGGACTGCAAAGAGACCATAAGGCCTACACTAGGCAGTTTCATGCCCCTTTCCACCTGTCATCCCAAACCCTAAAGTTATCTTATCTCCTCGTAAAACAACCATTAAGTTAACTTCAGCTGATGAAGGAGTATTAATCCTCCTTTAGTTTCCATCAATCCTCAATTCTTCTATCTTTCAGCCTCTGTCCTCCAGGACTCCTATGACCCTGATATTTGGAATTAGAATTCCTTTACCTCCTCATCAGAGGAGTCGTCAGAAAAGTGATTATGTGACTTCAAAGTACATACAGTCTCTTTCAAACGTCTTGTCCAAGGTCTTCCAATAAAACTGATGAGTTCAATCCGTATTCTGAGGGTGTTTGTCTTAATTTCCATAACATTCTTTTTATTAGATTTTTTTCTTTTTATTATCAAAATATCTATTATTTATGATGTGGGTTTATGTTGATAATTCTATTACCAATCATTGAACACGAACACAACATACTGATGTGAATACTTGTTGTGACTTTACTTTTCAATGCACACGCACAAAAAAAATACATAACGTGCTTAATTTGTCTAATACGTACTGTAACTTATCTAACATGTCTTTGAGGAGACGGAAGGGATTGAATATATTACCAAAGTTCAGTTGAGTATGTGAAAAACAGCAACAAGCACAGTCTTTATAGCAATGAATTCAGAAATGTGAAAAGACTGACTTCAACTTTCTATATTGTTCGAGGTTATGTACTACTTCTTATAACATATCGGACATTTTATCTAATATCATGCTAATTTTTGTTCTGTAGTTATTACATTTTCTTGAAGGGGGCTTTGGGGAAGAGGGGAATGTCTGTTGAGGAAGGAAGGGAGAGGACGGAAGACAGAGGTGAGTGGAGAATGGTTGTATATGGATGATGTTGTGATTGCATGAGGAGGAATGGGCGGGGGGTGGGGTAGTATGTGTGAGTAAATTTTGACGCAGCCCGAAGGGATTTCTCCCCGTCCTCTCCTTATATGCAAGGGGGGACGGAGAGGGGGGGGGTCGCCGATTAAATGAAGCGGCCTTGCTGTGGATGTGCTGTGTCTTGCGACACTGCTTCTGACCCAGGGCGGTGGGCAGGGTGCAGGGATGACCCGTCATCCAGGAGGTGCTCAGATGAGAGGGAGGGTGGGAGGGGTGTGGAGTGTATTTAGGGATGAAATGGGTGGGAATGTTTTTGTGCCTTTCCCTTTTTGGCTACCTCCCTTGGAAGGGGGAGAAAGCCTTGGTATATGTATGTATGTATGTAGTTATTACATTTTCTTGAAATTGCTTTTATCAGGTTGAAAAAATTATGAACATCTGTGTTTGACTAAAGTATGAAAACTCCAAAAATTAGTATAGGTCCGCCTCGTTTGAATGAACGAGGGATAACACCCGTGCGGGCGCGCAGACACAGGAACCACAAAATCCCCCAACACATTTAAACATGTAGACGCGAGTCCAGTTAGTGCCTGGCGGCTAACGCGGGAGATTATGTAGATGCCTCAGAGTTGTTTCCTTCAGGAGAAGTTGGAGGACAGACGGCATAAAAGCTCGGGAGCAAGTTCTTGTCCAAGCTAATATGCCAAGTTATGCCTGTCGAAAAGGTGTTGTTCGTTGTAATGGTGGAGCAGTGTGTGTGTGGGAAGGGGGGGGGTGCGTGCGCGCGCGTGTGTGTGTGTGTGTGTATTTGTGTGTGTGTGTGTGTGTGTGTGTGTGTGTGTGTGTGTGTGTGTGTGTGCATGCGTGCGTGCGTGCGTGCGTGTGTGTGTGTGTGTGTGTGTGTGTGTGTGTGTGTGTGTGTGTGTGTGTGTGTGTGTGTGTGTGTGTGTGTGTGTGTGTGTGTGTGTGTGTGTGTGTGTGTGTGTGTGTGTGTGTGTGCGTGGAAGTGCAAGCGAAGGGAACTAACATCTCTCCCCTGAAGAACAGATTCCCATAAGCTACTGTTGACTGTCAGTTAAATTGTTCCATCGGGCAAATGCTGCATTTAAGCCTCCACTAGAGCAAAATGCTCACCTTTCAAAAATGACGTGGGACTATGAAGATCACAAGAATGCAGGAGACCGCAGGAGACCATAAGGCCTACATATGACAGTTCCATGTCGCTTACCACCTATCATTCCTATCTATAAAGTTATCTAAATCTTTCTTAAAACAACCAATAGTTTCAACGGTCATTGTATGAGCACTAAGTCTGTTCCATTAGTTAACCACTACTGGTAAACCAGATCTTGGCCATTTCCTTCTTATATCTAAATCTAAATCCATTACTACGAGTCCTGTCCTGGTGACTTAATATGATGACCTTATCTGTATCACCCTTGTTAAAGCCCTTGACCAATTCTAATAACTATTAGATCATCCCCTCACTCTACGTCCTCCAAGAGTGTGTAAGTTAAGGTACCTAAGCCCATTTTCGTAAAATAGATATCTGATAGCTTGGCTCATTCAACAAGATAGTTTGCGTCAGAATACGTTTGATTTCGGTCTTGAAGAAAAAAAGACCCAAACTCTGAATCTGTCGACGGTCAAACCATTTAATGCTTTATCTCTCTTGTAGAAAACCCGAGGCCTCTACACATTTAATAGTGATCCTCGGGATGGGTTATACGTATCTCACGGAAGAAATGTTTTATTGTTGCCTATGGTGTGTAAATATGAAGTACAGAAAGGTGTCATAATCAGTGTTCTATGGGATATCTGTGTTAATATTGATCCAAAGCTGGATAGAAACATGAATGAAGACTAAACTAGTTTGACGTCTGGGTGATTAGAAAAGGGTTACGTAGAAATCTAGCAGAAAATTATTATATCATATATATACATATATATACATATATATATATATATATATATATATATATATATATATATATATATATATATATATATATATATATATATATATATATATGCTAATAAGAACACGGGTACGTGTGTTCACTTATGCAAAGTAGACCACTTGGAAAAAGAAACTAACGAAGCAGAGCGCTTTCGTATATTACATCTTCAGTGCAACAAGTACATAGTGATAGGAATACATAGACAATATATACATGATACAAAGGAACAAGGACAGTTTGAATAAGCGTAGCGACCAATTACCCCCTGGAGAGCGGAAGGTCATTGTCAATTATCTTACGATGGTGGGGCGACATCAGGTCACAGTCGCCAAGGGTCACTGTTTCTACTAATGATATAGGGCGACATTAGGTCAATTCGTTGGGTTACATTTTACCTGATATTATCTTACTAATTTCTTGACAAATGAAATTATCAAGTTTGTACAAGCCTTTATGTAGGTTGGTATTTTGATTACTGGTGGTATGAATCAAACTGCACTCTATCAAATTTCTTGCTATTATGTTGTTGGTATAATAGATTGCCTGGGCATTACCCCAATCAACTGGATGATTATTTAATTCAATATGCTTGAATATGCCACTAGAATGATTGCCATCCCTAACATTTTTCTTGTGTTGTTCAATTCTAATGTTTAAGGGTTTGGCAGTTTGACCTATGTAAAATTGATTACACATTTTGCAAGGAATTTTATAAATGCATTCTTTTTTAATTTCAATACTATTGTTGATGAGTTTATGTTTTACTGTACTATCATGTTTAAAAACTACCTTTACGTTAAATCTTTTTAATAATTCTGTGATACTTAACAAATTTTCTTGAAATGGTAAAATTAAAACATTATGATAATTGAAAGGTGATTTAGGCTGAGGAGTTAAAAATGATTTCCTTGCAAAATTGTAAACAATATCAAGGAATTTCTTAGGGTATTTTAATTCTAGCCCAATGTTAAAAACATTTCTGATTTCTTCATCAATAAATTCAGGACTACAAATACGAAAAGCTCTTAAATACATTGAGGCAAATACTGTACGTTTAATATTATTTGGATGAGAATAATAATAATGAATATATGAACTTACATTGGTTGGTTTACGATATACTTTAAATTTAAGGCTATTGTCATGACGTAGGATAGTGCAATCTAAGAAAGGTAAGGTACAATTTTTCTCAATTTCTAAAGTAAATTTAATAGAATCAACAAGGGTATTCAACTTAGTTAAAAAATTATGGACATTTTTTTCTTCTGGCCAAAGACATAAAATGTCATCAATATACCTAAGCCAAGGGATGTTAGGGGGGAAGATGGCCTCAATGTATTTAAGAGCTTTTCGTATTTGTAGTTCATGAATTTATTGTTGAAGAAATCAGAAATGTTTTTAACATTGGGCTAGAATTAAAATACCCTAAGCAATTCCTTGATATTGCTTACAATTTTGCAAGGAAATCATTTTTAACTCAGCCTAAATCACCTTTCAATTATCATAATGTTTTAATTCTACTATTTCAAGAAAATTTGTTAAGTATCACAGCATTATTAAAAAGATTTAACGTAAGGGTAGTTTTTAAACATGATAGTACAGTAAAACATAAACTCATCAACAATAGTATTGAAATTAAAAAAGAATGCATTTATAAAATTCCTTGCAAAATGTGTAATCAATTTTACATAGGTCAAACTGCCAAACCCTTAAACATTAGAATTGAACAACACAAGAAAAATGTTAGGGATGGCAATCATTCTAGTAGTATATTCAAGCATATTGAATTAAATAATCATCCAGTTGATTGGGGTAATGCCCAGGCAATCTATTATACCAACAACATAATAGCAAGAAATTTGATAGAGTGCAGTTTGA
>NC_134820.1:865089-867589 GCF_046742065.1 Oratosquilla oratoria | reverse complement strand
TCCCAGGAGAGGCGAACCTCTGCCCGACCGTGGCCAGCCCGACTGTCTCCAAGAAAGGCTTACCTCTGTCCAGCCGCCGCCTCACTATACTCTGGAGAGGCGAACCTCTACCCAGCCACCGCCTCATAGTTCCTTGGAGAGACGAACCTCTGCCCGACCACGGCCCGCCCGACTGTCTCCTGGAATGGCAAACCTCTGCCCGGTCGACGCCTCACTGTTCACTGGAAAGGCAAGCCTCTACCAGTCGCTGCCCTCCGAGCCGACGCCGCCCTGAGCTGACACTACCCAGCACCACTGCCAGTCCCGGACCGCCCTGCCCTGCCAAAAACGCTGCCTCTAGCTGCCACCGCCGCTTCGAGTTGTCGTTGTCACGGCCACTGCCGCCTGTCCCGGACCACCCGCTGAGTTGCCACTGCATGTCCTGCATCGCCCCCAGCCGCCGCCATCATGACCTGCTGATAACGCAGTCTCCGTCCGCTCCGAGCTGCCGTTGTCGCCCGCCCACACTGCCTGCTGGCTCCCGCCGCCACCAGCCGCCGCCATGAGCTGCCGACAACTCTGCCTCCATCTGCCACCGCCGCTCGAAGCTGTCCCTGTCACCGTGTCCAACTGCCGACGTCGCCCTGAGCCGATGCAGCCGTCGCCACCCGAGCTGCCGACGCCGCAGCCGCCTGCACCAGAATGCCTGCCGCGCCGCCATCGCCAGCCACAAACCACTGCATGGTGGCCCACCGCCTCCTCGTCCACGGACTAATGCCTACCACTCCCACTGGTATGCCGCCTTTCCTACCGGACAGACACCAGCCGCCAACCGCCGCTTCCGGATTGCCAGCCGGGCCCTCTGCCCATCCACGGTTCCCTACCAGCCTACACGCTAACACAAGGCCACACACCTGCCATGTCGGTGACTTACGATTCTGATGACAGCTCGTCGTGCCTAGAGACTGAAATTTCGTTCCTCCTATTTAGTCACTGGGGGGGGGGGGAGGTAATTTAGCAAGGTTATGCTTTGAATTGTTTTCTATAGAATTCGCGTACCATAAGTCAATTTCTGTATTAATATTGTCACCCCGTTGAAAATTGCATTATGAAAATATAACTTTATTAATAGTATTATGTCTCTCATATCTATATGTATATATCTGTAAATGTTTGTACAATTGTTCCATAATGTCTAAATTGTAATAAGTAAACCAATTTATTCGTGATGATAACAAATGTGTATTATGTCATTCTTGCATAGAGACTTATGTTTCGCCGACAAGACATCGGTTTTGATAACCTATACTCGAGTTTACTTAATTCCGTTCTTACTTTCGGGGAAGCTTACCCTTCACCAACTGTAGTCACATAACACTACAAAGTCACTGGTCACTTGTTATGTCTGAGCTGGGTTCGAGTCCTTAGTTTAACCACGTATCAGTTTCCGTATATGTGCTTCCATCGAGCTCCTCGTCAGTCTCGACCGTGATGGCATGGAATTAAAGTGAATTAATGTGGTTGAAAAGATGAAAATTTGTTCATTGGGAACTATTCAGTGTGTGTATGTATATATATATATATATATATATATATATATATATATATATATATTTATACATATATACACATATATATGCATTTGGAAATTGGTATGTTATAAAATATTTGTAAAAGTTCACTATAAACCCACTATCGGAGAAATAATAACGGAAAATACAGGGAAACTGTATATTTCGACTACTATCTGTAGTCGAGACTGAAGAATCGCGCGATGGAGGCATCCGTTGGAAATTGAAACGTGGACGAGCCGAGGATTCAAACCCAGCAAACCCGTAACAAAATTACAGTGAATTAAACCAATATATATATATATATATATATACATAAAATACACACACATATATATATATATGTTTATATATATATATATATATATATATATATATATATTGTATATATAGCCTTCATTTGTCAGCGTCAACTCACAGATTCTCTCTGAAACCAATGAATGCAAGTGCCGATAATTGACGCACTTTAATTGTTCACAATAAAGAAGCGACATCAAGAACAACAACTCACGCCCTGCTAATGTCCACCTATTGTGATGACCTTTGCCAGTTATTGGGCAGTTTAACTCCCTGTTTTCCTGCCCGCCGGGAACAATGGCTGGGATGCGAGCTAATACGAAATTTATGCATCAATTTGGAACCGTGGGTGGCGGTTCTGTACATTCTCTTTGGAACCTCTTTCTCTACCTCTCTCTTTCTTGCGCTCTCTCTCTCTCTATCTTCTGAACTACACTTTTGCAAAATGATGGAGTCACGAAGATGAAGGTATTCATTGTTGTGAATGAAACTTCCATACTCTCGATAGTATCTATCTAAATAGTCAATTAATCGTTTTGTTGTTGAATAACCTCTAGAAATAAGGCGTCAGCCTAAGTCAGTCTCCATACTTTTCTTAAGCTACATTGGCACGGGGCTATTTTAGTATCCGCTAGTGAAAGCTGCGAGTTAAC
>NC_134820.1:835089-855089 GCF_046742065.1 Oratosquilla oratoria | reverse complement strand
AGATATAGTTATAGTCTCGCTTGATTAGCCCGTTCCGCACCGGTGGCACCTTCCCTATTCTTGAGGCTGCGCCAATTGATTTTATCTATCTTCATGGCATTCCTTCGCTAGCAAAGATATTGATAATGCATTTTTCTTGCACCGTACATTTTATGATATAATTTTATATAATATGATACAATATGATACGGTAATATAAAGTTATTTTAAAATATAATGCGGAGTCTAAAATATTGTCTCTGCCAATCAGTAAATGAAACCTCTGAGGGGGATGGACCTTCAAGCCAATATATCTTTTTTATTTGTTCATTTGTTTATTCATTTACTGGTTCATTTTCTAATTTCGGTTTTTATTTTTCATACATATATATTTTTTCTTATTTATTGATTTATTAATTTTGCAAACCTTCTGGTCGTGAAGCGATTAAAAGAATTGTGATCGATAGGGTGGGATTAATTGCTACACAAATTGATGTGCTGCGAAAGGAAACATGAATAAGGAGTCGCTCTAGGTTGGAAGGAGACTCTCATGCCGTCCAGGGATCCTCGACAGCTGTTCCCCTTGTACTACTGGGGCGAAGTGATGTATCAAACGGGTGTGTATGTGGAGGGGGGGGGGGGGCTTGGGAAGTGTGTGTGTGTGTGTGTGTGTGTGTGTGTGTGTGTGTGTGTGTGTGTGTGTGTGTGTGTGTGTGTGTGTGTGTGTGTGTGTGTGTGTGTGTGTGTGTGTGTGTGTGTGTGTGTGTGTGTGTGTGTGTGTGTGTGTGTGTGTGTGTATTCACCTCGGATCTGCTACTAGTAGGACACCACCCTACGGCAGTGAGCTCAGAGCTCCTTATTAGCCGATCTCTGGGTAGGTCTGAGACCACTCACACACCACACACCGGGACAGCAAGGTCACAACTCCTTGACTAACGTCCCGTACCTACTCGCTGCTAGGTGAACAGGGGCTACACGTAAAAGGAGACAAACCCAACTTATCTCCCCCCGACCGGGGAATCGAACCCCGTGTGTGTGTGTGTGTGTGTGTGTGTGTGTGTGTGTGTGTGTGTGTGTGTGTGTGTGTGTGTGTGTGTGTGTGTGTGTGTGTGTGTGTGTGTGTGTGTGTGTGTGTGTGTGTGTGTGTGTGTGTGTGTGTGTGTGTGTGTGTGTGTGTGTGTGTGTGTGTGTGTGTGTGTGTGTGTTTGTGTATGTGTGTTTGTGTATGTGTATTTGTGTATGTGTTTCTGTGTGTGTGTTTGTGTGTGGTTCACTTTGGTCTTTGGATCACGTGTTGGACTCGTAACTGACAGCTCTTTCCCTCCCGGAAAAGATCTCAGAGCTCGTATGACCGATCTATGGGTAATGCTTTGACCTTACACGCACACACACATGCAGCGATACTGAAATTATTTTCAGCCTTGGGCAGGATTCGAACCCGGACCGCCGTAGTGACAGTCTGGGACTGTACTAACCGCGCCACCGAGTCGTGTGTATATGTGTGTGTGCGCGCGCGCGCGTGTGTGTGTGTGTGCGTGTGTGTTGTGTGTGTGTCTGTATGTGTGCGCACGTGCGTGTGTGTTCGCATGTGTGTGTGTGAGTGCGCGCTCGATGGTTTCTGCCTACTTTTGTTTATACTCGTACAAGTGTCAACGTCTATGTAGGTATACATTCTGTCAGGTGCATGTTATGTATGCATCTACACGGTTCTATCTGTTGTCAAGGTCATGTCTTTGTATGTAGATGAATTGTAATGATTTCTCTATAACCTTGGAAGTGTATAGTATAACAATAGTGGGGTCATGACAGGAAGTCCTTCGAAGGATTTGCATTGCTCATGGTGTTATGGACTCGGTCAACCAAAGTAAATGACGTTGTCGATATTTGTTCAGGAGGACTGAGATCCGAATCTTCCCGCCATTTGTGCTCCCGTTCTTGCTGTACGGCTGAGAGACAGGGGCAGTGAATGCTGACTTGAAGAGGAGTCTCGATGTCTTTGGTATTTAGGGATTTCAGTGAATCATCGAGGGATCGCTGGAATTATTTCGTATCAAATCAGGCCGTTCTGCGAGACTCCGTCTACGCCTTTTACCTGCATAATTCATGCACAACAACTTTTGCTATGTGGTTGTGGGCATGTGATGTTGATCTCACCAATAGGGTCGTGTCCACAAGAGACATACCTTGATGGAGGCGACGGAGTGGACGCCCACAGGTCTCGTGGCTGGGGCAAGTTGACCGAGAGTTGTTTGGAATGAGAAAGGGTGGATTAGCCATGACTTGGGAGTGATGCTCCCGGATGATGATGATGATGATGATAGTGGTGGTGGTGATGGTAACGGTGGTGATGGTGACAGTGGTGATGGTAGTGATGACGGCGGTGGTGTTGGTGGTGGTGACGGTGATGGTGGTGGCGGTTGTGGTGATGACGGTGGTGGTGGTGACGGTGGTGATGACGGCGGTGGTGGTGACGGTGATGATGATGATGGTGGTGATGATGATGATGATGATGATGATGATGATGATGATGATGATGATGATGATGATGATGATGATGATGATGATGATGATGATGATGATGATGATGATGATGATATAAACCGCAGTCTCACAGCGGCTGGCAACGGTCCTCGGGCTCCCCATAGATTTTTCCAGGAATAAATCTTGATTGTGTTTTCTGTGTTGTAAATTTAGAAATGTTTCAAATTCACCAGCTGGTAGGAAGAGGAGAAAGAGGAGGAGGAGGAGGAGGAGGAGGAGGAGGAGGTGGGGAGGAGCAAGAGGAGGAGGGGATTAGTCGCTAGTTATCACCTCTACGTATGTCAACAAATGAAAAAAAAAATCAAAACTGATTGAAACATCTTTAGAGCCTTCCAGAAACTGAATGCTAGCTCCTCTGGGTACACTTTAAGATAGAGATGAAGGTCTTTACGCGATTTAAAAACAAGCGGTGGGGAGGCGACTCTCTCCCACGTCCGTTCCACAGGTTCGTCGTCGGTAAGCTTGCAAGTTAATATGTTCATGTGTGCTTTGTCTATGGCGTGTTCACTCGCTGATAGGTTATACATATGGATGTGCAGGCCTATGGAGATTTTTTTTTACAAGTTCTGAATGCCATTTCATTACAAAGAGCTCGCTAACAGGTATCAATCACTTTGTCAGGGCAACACTCACATTTACATTTTGCATTTCGCCGCGTACATCATTTATACATGTGTAGCGCTCCTTGTCACTCTGGTCGACACGGTTCAATGCTTTTTTTTTTTTGTGAACATTCATATTCTCATATATCATGTATGTTTCATCGAATCTAGTTTTCCTTTATTTGTTTTATTGTTTGTTTGTTCGTTTGTTTTTGTTTTTCCTTCCACTTTTCCTTTGTTTTGATTTTGATTTTCATTCATTCATTCAACTTAATTATTTATTTATTTGATTTGATTATACTTTATTTAATTTTTTGTTTACGAGACGTTCTAAAAAAATTTGTTTGTCCATTTTCGGGATTACTATCTTTTACATAAGTGTTTTTTGTTGTCGTTGACGCTATTGTTGGCGGGTAAGCTCTCAGTATCACGTGATTATGACAAGTTTCGTAGGAAATCTTTCGTCTTACATACGTTGTGGTTGTGCCTTTGTGACCTGCTGCTGTTAGAAAGATGAGCATCTTATACCAGGAGGCAAGTGGCAATCACCATCACGCGCTGGTGAGCGTCCTCGAACAACTGTGATTACGAGAAGAGATCAAAGCCTCAGACCAAACACACCTTTTGTACCAAACAGACCTTCCCATAAACAACTAAGACCGTGCAAACCCTTTAACAGACCATGTCGTTCCTCACGTAAGTAGACCCTCTCATTTAAATGTAGATCCTTATTTAGAATAGACTTTAGCTTTGACCAAGGTGACTTTTTCATAGAGCCTTCCTCTAGACCAGTGTTTCCCAAACTATCTTATATAATGCTTTTTTTTCCAGTAGACCCACAAACGCCACACCACCTGTATTGTATTGTATTCGTACGAAATTATATATTATTTTCATTTATATCTAAACATTGTTTAGGTAAAAAACAAAGGTGGTGGGGGTGACTGACTGAATTATACTTTGCACGTATGTAACGGCAGATAGTTGTGCTTAGAATGATTTCATTGTTCTTACTAAGCAATCCATTTTTGAACATATGACTTTACGCTTCCCCTTGTATCCTCATCACGCCTTTCCCCCGGGGGGAGGGGGGTCTAGTTTGGGAACCACTGTTTAGGGAATCCTTATACTAAGCAGATCATCACGACTTCAATAAACCCAAGTAAACCTTCCTTTAGAGCAAGTAGATATTTACATGAACAAAATCCACTGCCTTGTAGGCCAAATTGATCCTCCTATAGACTTGATAGACTTTCTTTTAGATCAAGTAAACTGCTTTTGCCTAAGCTAGTGGTGAACACAAGTTCAACTGAAGGGAGGACAGGCAACAGACAGACAGATAGAAAGATAAACAGATAAACAGACAGACACATATAGGCAGACAGGCATATGACTATTCAACCAAACAGTTAGCCAAATACAGACACACAGAGAGACAAACAGACAGACAGGCAGACGGACAAGCAGACAAACAGACAAGAATAGACAGTCAGAAAGAAGGACAGACAAACAGAGATGGACAAGTACAGACGGACAGACAGGCATACAAAAAGACAAACAAACCCTCCCTTCCTTGCTATTCAGAGGCTCGAATCAATGGTTTTACCATTAACGGCAACTCGACCTCCTGTCTTGGGTCCTATTCATTCGAGTCCCTCATGGAATGAGAATCGACCTAGGCTCACGTTTTATCTTCAACTGAATAAAGGATTACGGTAAAAGTAAAGGGAGGATTTAGGTTAGGGAGAGTGGGGTGGGGGTTCAGGGGAGGTGGGGGTTGAGGTGGATCTGGATGAGGAAGATTATATTGGGTAGGGTGGAATGATGAACGGCTCGATAAGAGAGAATAGGATTGAACAAGGTGGATAGGATTGGGTCGGGGTTAAGCGAACTTGGGTTGGAAAGGGACAACATGGTATTAGAGGGAGTAAAATAAGATAAGTTGACTCCGGTAGGGTGGGGTAGGAATAGCCTTGGGTTAGAATGAAATTGGATTGGGGGTCAGGCGGGAGGACATGACATTGGCTAATATAAGTTTCTTTTGGGATTGTACTTCAGTGTGGGTGGAGTTGGGTATGTACAAATATATATATATATATATATATATATATATATATATATATATACATACATACATACATGAAAATGTATTATGCATATAAACATGTATGTATATATGTATATATACATATAAATATATATGTATATATATATATATATATATATATACATACATGTATATACATATATATATATAATATATATATATATATATATATATATACATGTATATATATGTATATATATATTAATATATATATACATACATGTATATATTTATATATATATGTATATATATACATATATATATATATATAAATATATAATGTATATATATATATACATCTATAAATATATAATGTATATATATATATATATACATATATATATATACATCTATAAATATATAATGTATATATATGTATATATATGTTCACTGTAAACCCACTATCGGAGAAATAATAACGGAAATAAAGAGAAACTGTATATTTCGACTACTATCTGTAGTCCTCTTCAGCAGAATGCTTACAGAAAGTTAAGATACAAGTTTATATAGGGTGGTGAGGTGGTACATAAAAGGGGGGGATGGGGCAAAGTGGGGGGACTCAGGTTACATGCCCTTGAAATGGCCGGGTCACGGAAGGACATTTAGGGCTATTTTGTCCGACCGCTCTTGACAATAATTTGTTTACCGCTAACTTCGTAATACAATCTGGGGGTCACTGTCCTTTTGAGGTATTAAAGTTAGGATGATGTTTTATTAGGGAAGATTCTACAATTTTCCTTCGATAGCTACAGTGTGATTTAAAAATAATTGATGCATTATCCCAATCTAATCTATGGTCTTTTTGGCTGGCATGAAGGAACACAGCGGAGTTAACTTGTCCATATGTTATGGAGTTTTTATGTTCCTTTAATCTCGTGGACAAATCCCTGCCAGTTTGGCCCCAGTAAACATCATCACAGTCTTTACAAGGTAATTTATATACCCCGGAGTTTTGGTCCACATCATCCCTCCGGTGTACATTAACTACCTTTCTAAAAATACTGTTTGGATAATTGTAAACAATATTATCAATAAAGAACTCTCAAACGTAGGTTATCCGGAATGGTTTTTAATGAAAGCCCTACATAAAGCCAAATCCAATTTTTATAAACCAAATAACTCCAAGGAGAAGTTTCAATGGGGTATCAATAACATCATTGTACCATTTAATGAATCGATCAACTCGGTCTCCAAACTTCTACCTAATAACCAAATTAAATTTGTTTACAATTATCCAAACAGTATTTTTTATATCTTATTATATATATATATATATATATATATATATATATATATATATATATATATATATATATATATATATATATATATTCCAATCCATACGGAACTTGTCTATGAAAATAGTTAATGTACATCAAAGACCTAGAGAATAAATAAATCAAGGTGTTTATAAACTTCCTTACTCGGATTGTAATAAGGTATATTGGGGACAAACAGGTAGAGAATTACACACTAGAATGAAAGAACACAAGAACTCAGTTAAATATGCACAACAAAATTCCGCTGTTTTCCAACACGTATACAAGGAAGGTCACCGTATGAATTGGAACAATGCAAAAATTATTTCTAATTCAAAGTGCAGTTTCAAAAGGAAAATAATAGAATCCTCGGCCTTCTGAAAATCTCTTCCAAGCAAGCTCTAGATATTTTGGGAAAAATTGTAACGCCTTGCCGTACTCCTTTCTTAATCTTGATCTTTTTTGTATCTTTATATAGTCGAATTATAGCAGTACCTTTCGCATAAATATTTTTTAAAACTCTTACGATCTGTTCGTTTGTACCTTGCTTTCATAGCGAATTTAGTATTGCTATTTGTCCTACCGAGTCAAAGGCCTTCTCGTAATCTACAAAAGCAAAACAGAGAGGTATATTATATTCTGTCGTTTTTTCGATTAGTTGTTTAATCACCTGCAAATAGTCTAGAATCGAACATACGCTCCTAAAGCCAGCCTGTTCTCTCGGTTGGTTTCTATCTAAAACTTGACTTAGTCTATTTGTAAGGATCTTGGTGAATACCTTATATACATTTGATAACAAGCTAATCGGTCAATAGTTACTAAGGTTCTTCTGGTCTACTTTTGTTTATTAAGCAAAATTACTATAGCATTGCACCACGATTCAGGAACAGTTTCTTGACGTAAGCAATGGGCGTACAACTGAGCTAATTTAATATGATTTTTTTCCCCTGCGTCTTTCAAGAGATCTATCGATATAGCACCTTTCCCAGGTGCCTTTCCTCGTTTCATATTCTTAAAACAAATTCTACTTTCTTTGTAATCTCTGGTACATTATTAACGTCTACAGATAAATTTACTGACTCAACTACGGTTTTCAACGAGTAAAGCTCTTGGTAAAATTCTTCTACTCTTTTTACCATTCTGTCTCAGCATTTAATGATTTTTTCATTTCTATCTTTGAAACATAACATTTGTTGTCTTCCTAAAGCATATTTGCTCTCGATACCTTTAATGGGTATACCTTTCCGAATACATATTTTCTTCTATTTCATTAATGTTTCTCTTTGTTTATTCTAATCTCTGCCTTTTGTTAATAAGCTTGTTTAGTTTTACTCTTTCTATTTCATCTCTCCTGTTTTTATTGTACATGGTCCTTTTTCTTTTAATTAGATTATTTGTAGCTTTGGAGTATTTGTTTTCCCTAATATTTTTTGTATTTTTGATTTCCTAATGATATTCACTAAATTCAAATTCATATCTTCGACGGTGTCATCGTTAGTTCTTTTTTAGCTTCAAATATATTTTCTTATTATTTTCCTTAACCTTTTCGTGGGTTATTTTCTTTTTTAAAACTAGTTTATTTTTCTCGGCTCTGAAATTAAATTTATTTGTGCAACCTACCATTCTATGGTCACTACCTATGTTGACTTTATTTATAACCGTAACATTGCTAACGTTCTTGTTCTCATCTCCTAACACGGAGTCTAGTTCGTTCTTTGTTGTTCCATTTGGACTTTTCCAGGTCCATTTACGACCTACACGCTTTTGGAAGAAAGTGTTCATTATCCTCATGTTGTAGTTCTCTGCAAAATTTACTAACATTTCGCCTCTGTCATTTCTTTCACCTACTCCAAACTTCTCAATGCAAGAATCATCTCCCATTTTCTCCCCCACTTTAGCATTAAAGTCGCCTATTATCAACGTATACATACTTTTTTCTTGATCCACTACCTCACTTAAATCACTATATCAAATCAGCCATCCCGAGTCCACTGCTGAAGAAAGGTCTCCTACATAGCATTCCATGATTCATACGACCGCGCCAACCTCTGCCACGTTACTCCTACGAACTTCTCTATCTCATCTCTCCACCTTCTGTCTGGTCTTCCTCTTCCTGGTTTCCTATCTCGCGGCGTCCACTCATTAACACATTTGATCCATCGCTCATCAGTCGTTCGCACTAACTTACCTGCCCAATTCCACTTCCTCTCTTTTGCCGCCTCCACAATATCTTTCACTCTGGTCTGCTCTCTCACCCAACTTTCTCTCTTTCGGTCTCTCAGCGTTATTCCCATCATTGACCTCTCCATTCTCCTCTGTGGATTCCATAGTTTTGTTTCCATCGCCTTCGTTAGTTTCCAAGTCTCATTCCCGTAGATTATTGCTGGCAGAATGCATTGGTTGTAAACTTTACGTTTCAAACATAAATGTAGAGAGCCTCACAAGATTTTATTATACTTACCAAACACTTTCCAACCAATTGTAATACGTCTTTTTATTTCATTATCATGATGTTACGTCACTTTCACCATCTGGCTTAAATAATTATACTCCTCAACTTCTTCAAGACTCTCACCATCGACTATAATCTCTTTACTTTGAACCCTCTCCTACACAAACATTAAATAACCTCACCAGCCAGTACACCATCACTGTACCTACTTTTTTCAGACATTCTGTACGACATCCATCCAATCTAGGTGCTTTACCTACTCTCATCATCTTAATAGCTGCCTTCACTTCATCTTTCCTTATTTCTTTTCCTTATTCACCACGGCAATTTTCTTAGCTCTTCTCACTGGAAATACCTTTCTTTCCCTATCCTCTTTTATTCTAGTAGCTCCCTAAAATGCTCTGTCTATCTTCCTCTTACTGCTTTTTCTTCCATTGCCATCTCTCCATCTGCACCTTTTACCTTTTCTTCTCTACTTGATTCTCCTCCTCTTTCTCTCTAAATTTCTTTCAAAAAAATTTCTTATTACTTTCAAAAGTTCCTGTCATACTCTTACCCCATTTTACATCTCTTCTTTGCCTCCTTTATCTTATGCTTTACTTCTCTTTTTTTTTCTTTGTACCTCTCATATGATTCCCTAGTCCTAATTTGTAACCAATCTGTGAATGCTTGCTTTTTCTCTTCTACTACCTTCTTTGCTTTCTCATCCAACCACTCACTACCCTTCCTTCTATTTCCTTCAGTCCTCCTTGTTCCACACATCATCTTTGCACACCTTATGACTCCCTCTTTGAACCATCCCCATTCCTCCTCCACTCCTAGTTCTACTCTATCCTTCACTTCCTCCCACTCCTCCTTCAACTTCATCTTATACTCCTTCTCCTTTCTCATTCAAGCAGTTCACTCTAAGTACCTCCCTATCCTCTGCCCTATTCCTCTTTCTCCACGTATCCTCCATTCTGCACTTACCTTCCACCAAAAAATGATCTGATACTCCCACACTCTCTCCCCTTAGAACATGTGCATCCTTAACTCTTCCTACCTTAGTCTTGGTTACCACTATATAGTTCATTAACGCACTATCTACCACACTTCCATCCACCACCCTCTGCCATGTGTACTTATGCTTGAATTTCTTCTTAAACACTGTATTTGCTATCATCAACTCTCTTTCTTGGCACATCTCCATCTGTACCGCATCCACGCACATTAAAAGACCCAGACCTTAGGGTACTGGTCGGAAAACTCCTAGACCCTCTTATGCCTTTGCTTTTTTTTTTTTTTTCTTTTTTTAGGAATGTCCCGTTTGGGACTACAGGTAACAGGATTCCTAGTTCTATCCACGTCCCGTTTTTTGTCGCCTCGTGCGATTCAAGTGGAAAAACTTGTTGGCAGCATTCTTTTCCTCCACCACAGGGTAGACGAAAAAGGGAAATGAATATTCAGAGAAATGGTACAGGACAGTGACAAGGGGTGGGGGGAAAGCATAATGGAGGGTCAGTCGCAGTATAATAAAAGTGTCATCATTTCTCTATGAACTGAGACTTCCTCTATCACAGACAAAATTATGTCTAGCTCTGGTCCGTAGGGGCGCCTCATGTAGACCCTAAAGTATCAACTGCATGCTACTTTGCCACAATAACATGCAGTCAATACCCCAGACGGGTATACATACATAAATGCATACATATATATATATATATATATATATATATATGTATATATATATATATATACAGTATATATATATATATAATATATATATATATATATATATATATATATATATATATATGTATATATATATATATATATATCACTACCATGTAATGTCGTACCACATTAATAAATACAAGAAGAAATCACTGTTGATTGGATTAAGAAAAGAAAGGAAATAACGATTTCCGTATATTTCGATCACTGGCTGTGATCCTCTTCCGCTGATCGAAATATACGGAAATCGTTATTTCCTTTCTTTTCTTAATCCAATCAACAGTGGTTTTTTAGTGTATGTATATGTACATATATATATATATATATATATATATATATGTGTGTGTGTGTGTGTGTGTGTGTGTGTATGTATATATATATACATATATAAATATATATATATATATATATATATATATATATATATGTGTGTGTGTGTGTGTGTGTGTGTGTGTGTGTGTGTGTGTGTGTGTGTGTGTGTGTGTGTGTGTGTGTGTGTGTGTGTGTGTGTGTGTGTGTGTGTGTGTGTGTGTGTGATTCATCATGGTCTTGGATCACGTGTGGGACTTGTGATCGTTGATAAAAGATACAATTATACATTTAGGTTAAATATTTTTACCTCGACATACAATCGTAGCAGAAATAATAACGACTGATAAAAAAAAAAAAAAAACAGAGAATAGGTTCAAGGCTTTCTTGAATGATTTTGTCTAATTGAAATGAAATGACTTGGCATTGGTGTTGACATGATATTCTCAATAGAATTCAATAACTGAACAGAGAATATTTTCTTAAATGATAATACTAATATTTTGTTTCATATTTCAATTTCATATAAATATTCTTTGGAAATGTTGTCGAATATTAACCATGTTTTTTTATTAATATATGTTAACCTATGGCAATGCGGTACCTGTTTTTATAGTTATGGTAAACAATTAAATACAAATATCATCGTCAGCAGCCCAGGATTAGTCGGCACAAGGTATCTATTATATATGTACATTTACATTTCAAATGTATTTAATACTACAGGGAACCGCTGTCACGTTCGTTCCTGACAGCCCTAGACAGGCATGTAGGCGACTCAGCATTGGCCAAAGAAGAAAAAAAAAAAAAAAAAAAAAAAAACGTCCTTCCACAACTGAGTTTTCCTTATCAGGGGTTCTCACTTTCCACTACGGTGGGAGTGGGATTTTCTTTATCAAGTTTATCATTATCAGCAGCCAAATATTCAATTGATATATAATATCTATTACATATATAGTTTGATCTTTTTGTATTTGATAGTACAGAGATGTGTCGTCTTGACTCTCTTTATGATATGACCTTGACAACCAGATGGCTATCGGCCGTGAATGATTTTACCTGCTTCGTCATCTTACTATTGATAGCAGTGGTTCCAAAATTATCTTATACAACACCCCTTTTTACTTCCAGCAGACCCGCACGCCCCTCCCATCTTTTTGTGTTTATATGAAATATTATACACAATTATATGTTATATATATTACATACTGTATATTATATACTGTATATTACAAACATAAGAACATAAGAATGAAGGAGACTGCAAGAGACCATGAGGCATACACTAGGCAGTTCCATGCCCATTACCACCTTTCATCCCCATCCATAAACTTGTCTGTTTCTTAAAACAACTAATAGTTTCAGCGCTCACTACATGGTTACTAAGTCTGTTCCATTTGTTGACCACCCTACGACTAAACCAATTCTTGTCTATTTCCTTCTTAAATCTACATTTGTCCAGTTTAAATCCATTACTGCGAGTCCTGCCCTGTTATCTTAATATTATGACCTTGTTTTCGTCACCCTTGTTAAAGCCTTTTATCCACTTAACCACCCCTATTAGACCACCCTGCACTCTGCGTCTTTCCAGAGAGTGTAAGTCAAGGTGTCTAAGGCTTTCTTAGTAAGGTAAATTTATGAGCCGATGTATCATTTTGGTCATTCTTCTCTGTTTTGATTCTAGTGAATTGATGTCCATTCTATATGATGGAGACCAAAACTGTACCGCATAGTCAAGGATGGGTCTAACTAACACTATATAGAGTTTGATAATTACCTCTGCACTTCTATTCGTAACCATCCTAGCAATGAAACCTAATGCTCTGTTAGCTTTATTCCTGGCGCTAATGCACTGTTTCCTGAATTTAAGGGACTCACTAGAACTCCCAAGACTCTCCTGCACTCAGTTTTCTCTAAAAATGTGTTATCTAAGCTATATCTATTTTCCTACGTTTAACACGCTGCACTTTGAAATATTGAAGTTCATTTACCTTTTCACCGACCATATGAACAGTTTTTTAAGATCGTCCTGCAGAATCTCGGCGTCGTCTCCTGACCTGATATGGCGTCCTATTTTAGTGTCGTCCGCAAGCTTACTAACATCGCTATTACTTCCATTGCAAGTCGTTTATGTACATAATGAACAAGAAGGGACCCAAAACCAAGCCCTGGGGGATCCCACTAGAAACACTCCCCCACCTGGATTTTACACCATTTATGGTGACCCGCTGTTTCCTGTCACTGATCCAAGCTCTAATTCATTCTAAAACTTTTCCTCCTATGCCATGGGCTTTAATTTTATTTAGTTGTCTCTGGTGGGGCACCTTGTCGAACGCTTTGTTAAAGTCAAGGTAAATAACATAGTAACTATCATTGTTATCTGACGCCTTATATGATTTAGTGTAAAAGGATAAAAGATTAGTCATACATAACTTACCCTTGGAGAAACCATGCGCGTGTCACGAATCAAATTATGTCTCTCGATGTGTTCTCTGAGTCTATTAACTTCTATTTATTCAAGCATTTTACCTATAACTACTGTCAAATTGATTGGCCTGCAGTTGCATATAGACGATTTATTTTTCTTTTTGAAAACAGAAACAATGTTTGCCTGCCCCCGTGTAATAGGCACAAAACCAGTGTTTACGGACTTATCAAACATTTCTATTAACTGGTCGCAGATTTCAAATCTACACTCTTTATGCACTCGGAAAAATTTCGTCTGGACCCAGGGATTTTTTAGCTTTAAGTCTTTCAATCTGCTTGACTACTTCTACTTCACTCATGTTGATATTAGTTTACTTTCTTCATCCCCACCGAGAAGAAAATATTTGCTAAACGCCTCACTCATTTTATCCTTCGATTCGTAATTTTGAATTGGGCCTATCCTTTCCTTATTTATTGTTATGTAGAGACGAAAGAGGCCCTTTGGATTAGATCTCGCTTGTTTGGCAACCTTAATTTCATAGTTACGTTTCACTGTGCGCGTATTCTTTTTAACTAGTTTTGTCATATCACTATATTTGAATCTAAGGTGTGTTTCCCCACTTTTTATTCATACGTAAAGTCCTATTTTCATTTCGATCTCATGTTTCAGCCTGTCCGTCATCTAATTGGAAGTATTACTATTCTTCCGTATTGATTTGAGGGGAATAGATTTATTTTGTGTATTTAGAATTAAATCTCTTAGGTTACAATACATTTCGTCCAAATCACTGACGTAGCTGTTGACCCCACACCCGCAAATAACCTGACCAAAGGTACGCATACCCCGTGACCTGAATCCTGACCTCGGTAATGACGTCCGGAATGACCATATATTTGACTCCGTCAGAGCACCCTGGGTCGGTCTCGTAAGTGAACAAATGTCTCATATAGTCATTTATCTGGTCAAAATTAGCTCTCCTGAAGTCCGGTACTTGAACGTTATTCGTACTTTTTCATTTTTCCCAAATAATATTAAATCTTATTTCTTGATGATTGCTAGAGCCTAGAGCCCTAGACTATCTCCCACTTTTACATTACTCGTTAGGTGCTTATTATTAGTTAAGAGTAAGTCCAGAGTATCTTCTCTCCTCGTAGGATCAGTAACCATTTGTTTTAAAAAATTATCCTGCACCACATCTAAGAAAAATTTCGCCTTCAGATCTCCTACTAAAATTTCCCAGTCAATGTTTCTATAATTAAAATATCCTATGATCACAACGTTTTTGTACTGGGACGTCCCTACGAATTTCATGAATCAGGGGATCAGTCTGCCCATTGCTGAGGTTAGGAGATCTATATAGGACGCCAATAATAACTTACTTATTCTTGCCTTTAATCTCCATCCAAATAGATTTCGTACTATCCTCTTCCTTAATCGAATTGTATTTTTAACGAAAAGTGCTACTCCTCCCCCACTCCTGCCAGCCCTGTCCTTATGAAAATCTTGTATCCTTCTACCTCGATTTCCGGAAGGAAATGTTGGTCAGCCATATCGTTCCAAGATTCAGTAATGACTATAATATCAAATCTCTCTACGCATGCTTTACCTCGCAGTAAATCAATTTTATTCATTACGCTTCTGCTGTTTGTATGGTACACTTTTAGTTTATCCTCCCTCCACCTGATTTGATGATTCTTTACACAGTCCCTCACTTAGCTATTTCTATTGCCTAAACTATATTCCGATACTTGCCCTATTATAAATAACTATATATTTAGAAAACTGGTTGGGATAACTGATATACGTCCCTCTTGTATCCTACTTATGACTCCCTGGGGGGGCGGGTGGCCCCTAATTTGGGAACCACTGATTTAGAACTACTTACTATTTATAGTATCGTTTATTTTACTTCCTAATTTGATTCCCCAGTAGATTTATACTTTAATACTCTTCCCCTAACCAATTTCGCGGAAATTTATCTCAGTTCCTGGAATACTCATCTCACTGTTCCCCATCAACAATATCATCTCCAAAGAGCATTTGGTATTATATTCGCATCTCTCCCTCACTTCTCAACCTTTTTCTGTTTTGTTTACTAGTCTAGGTTTTCACACACACACACACACACACACACACACACACACACACACACACACACACACACACACACACACACACACACACACACACACACACACACACACACACACACACACACACACACACACACACACACACACACACACACACACACACACACACACACACACACACACACACACACACACACACACACACACACACACACACACACACACACACACACACACACACACACACACACACACACACACACACACACACACACATATATATATATATATATATATATATATATGTGACACACAGGAACCCACAGTCGGAGGAAATAAACTTCGAATAAAGAAGAATCCTATATTTCGGCTATCAACTGTAGCCCTCTTCAGGAAAGTACATAAGGCAGAGTACAGAGGGGACTTCTAAGCTACAGAGAAGAAGAGATGTGGACAGATGACCTCACTCAGGCGCGGGGCAAACTGGGGTGGCGGAGGAGGGAGGGGGTGAGGAGAGGGGGGGTTGTAGGGTCCGTACCAGCTATTTTCCTCCTGAATCAGCATTAATTGAGGAATGCCCTAATATTAATATTTCTAAAGGGCAGTGGACACCTGACATCATTTCACGCGCGGCAGTTAACAAGCTGGCACGGACTTTACAACCCCCCCCTCTCCTCACCCCCTCCCTCTTCCGCCACCCCAGTTTGCCCTGCGCCTGAGTGAGGTCATCTGTCCACATCTCTTCTTCTCTGTAGCTTAGAAGTCCCCTCTGTACTCTGCCTTATGTACTTTCTTGAAGAGGGCTACATTTGATAGCCGAAATATAGGATTCTTCTTTATTCGAAGTTTATTTTCTCCGACTGTGGGTTCCTGTGTGTCATTTACAAATGTGCTACTACATTCCTGTTTATATATATATATATATATATATATATATATATATATATATATATATATATATATATTTATACAGATAGTCCACAATTTATACGGTAGATGCGTTCCAGAAGGGACCGTATAAGGCAAAAATTGTATAAAGTAAGGAATGTATACCCAACCCCGTAGACTTTGAATACCTAATTCCCTTAGTACCCCTTTGAAGGATGTGTTCGAAATAGAATAATCTTTTATTGCATACGTTTTGCATTAAACACATTTCTATTGTGTTTATTAATGCTTTTATTAAAAAACTGTTATTACAACTACATAAAAATGACAATATCTATGGGAAAAGTTTAAACACAAAATGGTGGCGGGAAACAGCCAGCTATCGACACCTTGCGGCTGCATTTCTGAACTAAATCGCCGCGCGAATTCTAACTTTCTTGAAACCGTATATTTCTGAGGAATTCGTATAATGTAATGAATACCCCCTATTTTTGGACACCGTATAACTCTGAATTCGTAGAAAATAAACTCGTATAAATAGAGGACTGCCTGTATATATATATATATATATATATATATATGTATAACTATATATATATATATGTATAACTATATGTATATATGTATATATATATGTATAGCTATATGTATATAACTATATATATATATATATATATATATATATATATATGATGGGATAAAAGAGAGGGGACACCTGCTGGAATTGGTTTAGGGAAAGAAAGAAAATTGTTAAACACGGCTTTGATTAACCCAGACTATTATCTTTTTCCGAACTTTCGCCACAGATTTTTATGATTCTGCTCTGAGTGACGCCAGACGGTTTTATTCACTTATGAAAAAGTCTCTCGTCTTGAGAGAGTCGGGTTGAATAAAGATGGGAAAAAGGGAAATGAATGAAGTGGTTTACAAGAAAGAAATGGCGAGTAAATAAAACGAAGGGCCTTGGGGAAAGAATAGGCAGGGAAGGGGGAAGGAGAAGGTGAAAGGGAAGTGGGAGGTGAAGGAAGGGAATGAGAAAGGGCAGACTAATGCAAACTTGCAACGATTGCAGCCCGGGAAGGGAGAAGAAGATCACGGAGAAGGGTGTGCTCAAGGGCATCGTTAATGGAAGGTTAACGAGAGTTAAAGTGTGAGTTAGGGAGGATTGAGTGTTTGTGGAGGAAGGATGTGGGGAGGGGGCGTCTGCAAGATTGACAAGGGGAAGGGAAGGGTCAGAACAAAGAGGGGAGAAAGAGGAGAAGGTGAAACTGAGGAGGAGGAGGAGGAGGAGGAGGAGGAGGAGGAGGAGGAGGAGGTAGAAAGTATAAATGGAGGAGAAAGAGGAAGATGAATGTGTGGGATTTGGAAGGTCAGAAGAAGCAAGAAAGGAGAGTGGAGAATGGAAAAAGGAGGAAATGGAAGGAGGAGAGGAAGAAGGAGGAGAAAGAGAAGAAGGGGTATAAAGGCGTGGAATTTGAAAGGTGGAAAAAGAGCAGGAGAAGAGGGGAGGGAAAGAAAATGGAAAGGGAGAAGGGGAGGAACTGTGCTGTAAAGATGGGGAGTGAGGAGAGGGAGAGGAGGAAGGGAGGGTAGGAGATACGCAAATGGAGAGGGCAGATAGAGGGGATATATATATATATATATATATATATAATATATATATATATATATACATATATATATATATATATATATATATACATACATATATATATATATATATATATATAACTATAAAGTAATGTCGTAACACATTCGTAAAGATTCAACAAAAACCCACTGTGTTGGATAAGAAGAAATGAAATAAAATGAATTCCATATATTTCGATCACGGACTGTGATCCTCTTCAGTGGAATACGTGTGTGTGTGTGTGTGTGTGTGTGTGTGTGTGTGTGTGTGTGTGTGTGTGTGTTTTGGCATGTATTTAAAACCTACTTTTTCACCATTGTACTTGTTTATTCATATTTAATTTTATTTCTCCTCTGATATATACTAAATCTGAAACACATATATACAGTAAATTGTCCTTTTCTAGTATACATACTATGGTTGTATATAATAGGCCTTCTGTCGTCTTGGTAGACGTAACTCACAAATAGAGAATGTATCTACTGTGTAGATATGCTACATTGGACTGAAGAGGATCACAGTCCGTGATCGAAATATATGGAATTCATTTTATTTCATTTCTTCTTATCCAACACAGTGGGTTTTTGTTGAATATATATATATATATATCAAGGACTACTATTACATAGGACGTGCGCACCCAGATCCCTGGGTTCGCTAGCAGATGCCATTACTTTCTTTGTTACCTAACATTTTATATTGGACAAATATATCAAAACTATAAAACTAACATTGTATATAGAACAAATATATCAACTATAGAGAGAGAGAGAGAGAGAGAGAGAGAGAGAGAGAGAGAGAGAGAGAGAGAGAGAGAGAGAGAGAGAGAGAGAGAGAGAGAGAGAGAGAGAGAGAGAGAGAGAGAGAGAGAGAGAGAGAGAGAGAGAGAGAGAGAGAGAGAGAGAGAGAGAGAGTGAGAGAGAGAGAGAGAGAGAGAGAGAGAGAGAGAGAGAGAGGGAGAGAGAGAGAGAGAGAGAGAGAGAGAGAGAGAGGAAAGCAACTGTGTGTAAATGTATATGGAAGAGAAGGGGAGGTCCGGCACTGTGAAGATGAGGAAGAAGGAGAGGGAAGGGATGGGGAGGGAGAAAGGGAGAGGGAAGGGGAGGAACTGTGTGCAAGTGGGGAGGGAGTAAAGGGATGGGGAGAGCAGGAAATGTGTGTAAATGGGAATGTAAGGAAAAGCAGAGATGTGTTTGTTGAAAGAAAGATTCGGGAAGGTTACGCAACAATGAACATCAAACTGCTGGAAGCCTTTATTCACATCTGTTTACTTGAGTCATTTGTTATCTGCAAATCTGAAGATCTTGCGCCAATCGTGTTGCGACAGAAGGACCCCATCGAGAGACTTAAATTCGAAAAAAAGAGATAAAAAAGTTTTAAGATAAGATAATCAGATTGGTTATAGATTAGAATATATATAACGAAACCAGAGATATCCTTGTAAGATACTCAAGCATTGTAAGACATTGTAAATCCAAGTTTACATTATATGAAAACAATATACTGTACGGTATACAATTGTAGCATATCTATACAGTAGATGCATTCTCTATTGGTTATAGATTAGAATATATATAACGAAACCAGAGATATCCTTGTAAGATACTCAAGCATTGTAAGACATTGTAAATCCAAGTTTACATTACATGAAAACAATATACTGTACGGTATACAAATGTAGCATATCTACTCAGTAGATACATTCTCTATTTGTGAGTTACGTCTACCAAGACGACAGAAGGCCTATTATATACAACCATAGTATGTATACTAGAAAAGGACAATTTACTGTATATATGTGTTTCAGATTTAGTATATATCAGAGGAGAAATGAAATTAAATATGAATAAACAAGTACAATGGTGAAAAAGTAGGTTTTAAATACATGCCAAAACACACACACACACACACACACACACACACACACACACACACACACACACACACACACACACACACACACACACACACACACACACACACACACACACACACACAC
>NC_134820.1:815089-820089 GCF_046742065.1 Oratosquilla oratoria | reverse complement strand
TATATATATATATATATCGACCCCATCACTTTTATTTCCCGTCTCTCCGTAATTACTGATTTAATTCAGTTTAAATGTTCTCTTCTCTGATATTATATTTGTTCCTTCACTTTCCTTCACCAAACCTTCTGTATGAAATTAGTAATGTATCTGAATGGGGTGAATTAAACTTAAAGTTCAAGTTAATTTTCTTGATTTTCTTCTTCATTAACTCTGTACCACGTTATCGTTTTAGGTACACCAAAGGACTCCCTCCTGGGATCCCCAATCCACTCACTAAGCCACCTCTGTTCCGACGTCATTGCCTAATTCATCCAATAATCTTGATTGTTACATATAAGTGCCTCACCCATGTACCAATAATTTTTTCTCCTCCTCCACCCTTCTCCAATGAAAAAGACTGTTACACCGTCTTAAGGAATACTCCTTACACAAGCAGTCTCAACATCGAAGCGGAATGCCTTAATTAACATATTGTCACATCTGCATTAAAACCTTTATCTACCAGCCTTTTACAGGGCTCGACAGCTACGCTTGGTCGTTCCGACCAATTATTTTCTACTATCCTCTTACGTGGCTTTCTAATATATACTTGGACAATATCATATACAAGAAGCTAAATATTAAATAATTCTGCATAACTGGCAAAATGAATGGTATCATCAAAACATATCCCACACACAAAGAAATAAACAACCCTCCGAAATGCATAAATGTCAATAACATAAAAAATAAAACAATTCAAGTAGATATATGTCAGAAACAACAAAAAGAAAATAGTATTCAGTGTGTTCCTCCCTCTGATTAAGAACGACAACATTAGATTTCAGTGGAGAATAATTTCATCTTTTCAAAGATGTTGAGACAGGCAATATATTATAAAGTTATATCCACAGCATAGTAGTGTCTCTTGCTGAATTTAATTTTTTATTTCATACACACTTATTTCACTTTTTGCCTAGGACACACATTGCATAAGAATATTCAATGCTTCTCAAAAGAAATATAGTTTAATACTTACTGGCATTGTCCTTATATATTGGCAAGGGTCAAAGTCTCCATGTCTTCTTGTCTGACCAAAGCTCCAGGTAGAACAAGTTCCATTAGTTTAGGTCTCCCATCACAATCAAGCACTATACAAATTACAAAGAATATTGCAGTCTTCATCTCTAAAAAGTATTTGGATTAATTATCAATTAGCAAATTATTTTATCAACATACTCCTTATACTATTCTGGGTTTAGAGTTTCTTTAAAACTAATACACTGAGTGTAACATGTATACTCATCATCAAATTGTATCCTAACCTTCTTCATATCATGTAAGTGATTAATTGACACTTCCCTTGTTTCTAAGTGTAAGGTCTTATATTTATTTCCGCCTGCAAAATCAATTATCCTATATGGACATGAGTACCTCGGTGAAAGTTTATTATAGGGTGAATGTAGTTTGACCATGACTAAATCTCCTATTTCTAATTCTATTGTATGTACTATTTTTTGTTCTTCATTTTTCATTTCTTGTGTATACTCTTGCATATGCTCCCTCACTCTTTGGTCTATAGTTTGACTTGTATTTATCTTATTTAAGATATAATCATCTATTTTATACACAGGTTTCTGCTCTGCAATCAAGATTTCATATGAAAAATTTTGTCCTCCCCAAAAATAATAAAATGAGGTGTTTCACCTGTTGCTATGTTAGTTTGGTTGTTCAGAGCACCTTTAACACAAGGAATCCAAGTATCCCAAGTTATACTATGAGGACTTGTCATACCTCTAAGACATGTAATAATTTTCTTAATTAACCTGACTACAACTCCATTACTCTCAGAATGATTCACTAAAATATTGATCTTCTGTATGTTTTATAATTGACATAATTCTTATAAGTTTTGTTATTAAATTCAGTTCTTTTACCTGAAACTAATATCTTAGGTGTAGTGAAATTACAGATTATCTGATCATAGATCACTGAAGCAATTGTTTCGGCTTTCTTATTTGGAATGGGTTGTAAAATATAAAATCTTGAAGAATAATCAATGGCAACATATAAATATTTATATCCATTCTCAGACATACGTAACTCCAATGTATCTATTTGAACCCTTTCCTAAGGTTTCTGCGGAATGGGATATGTTAACATAGGAGCAGTTTTTTTATTATCATATATATCTTTCTTCATACCTGACCAAAAGTATTTAAGTTGTGCTTGTCTATAAGTTGTATTCTTTCATGGATGTGAACTACAATCACTATCATGAAGTAATTTCAATACTTCTTTTACAAGAGTTTGTGGTATTACCAACTGATTCACTGGGCCTCTAGAAATACATTTCCTACTTACAACTGCTTTTCTATACAGAAGTCCATTAGTCAAATGAAATTCCTCTATCTTATATTCTTTTGGTAGTTTTGGAGGATTTCCTCTTGGGTTCATCAAATACTGGGCTAATGAGTCGCATGTCTTATCATCCCTCTGTTCTCTTACTAGCATTTCCTCATCGAAGGTTACTGATTCATCTATACTACAAACAAAATTGATTAACTCTGTCGTTGGTTGGCTAATGTTTCTTGAAAGTGCATCTGCTGCAACATTCTTTCTACCCGGAATATACTCAAATCAAACCTCATAGCACAGAAGTATGGCAAACCATCTTGCTAGTCTGCCCCTAAGATTCTTATGCTTAAATAAGTTCTGAATTGGATATCCCAGTATCATATTTCTAAAACTTTCTAGTGAATATGTCACTGCTAAAGTTTCTCTTTCTGTTATAGAGTATTTTCTCTCTGCACTATTACAAAGTCTAGATGTGTAAGCTATTGTTTTCAAAGTTCCATTTCTCTCTTTAATCAGTATGCCTCCTAATCCTATGTCAGATGCATCAGTACAAAGAATGAACTCTTTATCATAGTCTGGAAAGAAACTCGTAAGTTTATCTTTCAATTTGTCAAAAACTTGCTGTTGTGCAGGTCCCCACATGAATTTTTAGTCTTTCCTCAACAAAGAACTTAATGGATTAGCTATGTCCGCATAACTTTGGATAAATTTCCTATAATATCCTGCCAATCCCAAGAAACTTCTAACTTTTTCTATATTGTTTGGAACTGGAAAATTCTTAACTGCTTCAACCTTTGAATTTGACGTATAAGTCCATACCTGTTTATCTTATGTCCCAAATAAATAACACTGTCTTGCAAGAACTTACATTTTTCAAGCTTCACTTTCAATCCTGCTTCAACTAGTCTTACGAATATCAAATCTAATTTCTTAAAGTGCCCAGCCGCTGTTTGGGAAACTATTAAAATATCATATAGAAATACACTGGCAGTGTTACCTAACAACCCATCTAGAACTGTATTCATTAATCTCATGTAAGTTAATGGACTATTACATAATCCAAATGACATTCGTTTGAACTCATAGTGTCCCGTTGGAGTAGACAATGCTGTGAATTATCATGAGCTTTCACGCAACTCTATATGCCAAAAAGCAGATTTGATATCTATAGTGCAAAAATACATATTCTCAGTTCCCGAACTTCTAAGAATGTCCCTTATCACAGGTAATGGTAATTGGTCACGTATGATATGTTTATTCAATTCCCTATAATCAATAACTGGGTGCATAATACCATCTGATTTTGGCTCCAGAATTAGAAAGAAGTTCCACTCACTTTTCATATGTTTGATAATATTCTGCGATAACATTTCAGTGATCAGTTTATCTACAATGGCTAGTTTAGATTATGGTACTCTGTAGGCAGGTATATAGATAGGTTGAGTCCCTGGTTTTAATTTGATCTGATGTTTTAAACCAGTTGTTTTGCCTGAGGCGTCCTCCGGCAAAGCTATTGCTTTATTGTGCTTCAAGAGCAAAGCAACTAAGTTTTCATCCAACTCAGGGCAACTAGTAGGTTCTTTTTTATTCTTGTATTTCTTTCCCAACTCTGTTTCTTCCTGAAACGAACAAATTGATGAAATTGGTAATTCCACCTCCTCAGTACTCTCATTTTAAATCTTAATGGGCTTTGTAAACACTTTTTCTTAAGACTATGTCTTTGTTCAAAATACTAATCACTAATATTTCTACCATGTTCTTATTGGACTTATGAATCCCTGAGTCCAATTTTAAACCTTTTACTCTAATTGATTCTGGAATGGTTAAAATTTCAGTTTACAGTGACTCCTTTCAACTGCATTCAACCCTATTACTTGCTCTGGAGTGTAATAATGTCGACTTTATTACGCCACCATCCACATTTTGCAAAGCTTCATTTATAGTTGATGAATTAGTAATTTCTGGGATTTCTTGAACATCTGAGTTGGGTTCACTATATATGACTTTACTATCTGTTGGTCTGGACCGCTTTGCCTCGTTATCTAAAATATGAATGTTATCTTTCCTATCTATTTCAATGGATTCTTTGATTTCTGTCACTGCTATTAAGTCTAGTTGACTTAAAAAGGGGATTAACTGTGATTTCACTAAGGTCCCTAGCTCAGCAGAACATATGACCATGATCTTTTTTTCTCATAGTTGCAAATCCTGTCAATAAATCTCCTGAAAAAAACAAAACAAAACAGATTCTTCTACAACTCTCTCTGTAATGTGCAAACGCTCATTTGTATATAAGATGACTTCTAGTTCAACCTTACCTAATTTTTTAACTGATTTCTAGTTACTCCTTACAATGAATAATGGATTAGTTCCAAGATTTTCACTCCTGGTTTCAATTGGTTTAAAACTCTACTAGTTGTAACATTAACTACAGATCTTGTATCAATAAATATTTGAATAGGTTTATTGAACACTCTACCAGCAATGAGAGGTCCTACAGAAGTCCTTCCAATTGTAATAGTCAGTTTATAACTATCTTTGATGTTGGAGTTTTCTTTCACCCTTCTATACTCTTATCCCTAACACAATACTGTCTAGGTGTATATCCTTGGGGAGTTCTGTGGTATTGTTTTATACTGTGTCTGGAGGTTTTCCTCTTG
>NC_134820.1:802589-810089 GCF_046742065.1 Oratosquilla oratoria | reverse complement strand
AGAACTAGCAATCACACATACACACACACACACACACACACACACACACACACACACACACACACACACACACACACACACACACACACATACATATATATATATGTATAATTCCGACTGTCATCCCCGGATTCGAACCGAGACTCGTGAATCACCAAGCCTTCGCCATACCAACTGAGCTAGCGAGTCTATGAAACTCTCTAACATAGAAGTTAATATACTCCCGAGGAACTAAGTCGACTGCAAACTGCCGTCCGTACTTAATTTTACAGAGAGCCGAGGCCAAATTGTAGCTCGTGGTTAAGCCGGTACGTTTCCTTGATGAATTTATCGTCGTTGGCATACCTGAATAGAATCACCATTGACGGTGATGTCGATCAAATAATTCCGACCATCGTCCCCGGATTCAAACCGAGACTCGTGAAGCACAAAGCCATCGCCCTATCAACTAAGCTAGCGAGCCTATAAAATTAGTCCATCAAGGAAACGTACCGATATAACCACGAGCTACAAGTAACGACTCACAGCGCAGCGATACTGAAATTACTTCAGCTCTGGGCGGGATTCGAATTCGGACCGCCGTAGTGGCAGCCACGAACGCTACTACTGCACACACACACACACACACACACACACACACACACACACACACACACACACACACACACACTTCCACACACACACACACACACACACACACACACACACACACACACACACACACACACACACACACACACACACACACACACACACACACACACACACACACACACACACACACACACACACACACACACACACACACACACACACACACACACACACACACACACACAGGTTTCGGACCGGACGTTTCGGCCTCATGAAATTGTCGCCTCCGGTCATTTCGCCTCCATTTTTATACACCTCTTTTAAGTGTTTTATTTCAGGTTATTGATCACATTTTAGAAAAAAACATCTTCGCTCAGTAAAATATGTAATGTATTACAAATATATTTCTAATTAATTAATTATTACAAGTTCCTTTGATCCTTAACTTTAATGTAGAGAAAGATACTGTGACGATTCAGCCTCATTCATGTATACCGCTTTTTAGTTATCTCATATTTCAACTTACGATTATTCATCACATTTTAGTTAAAACATCTTCACTCGTTTAGATATGTAATATGTTACAAATTCATTTCTATTCCATTCTTTTCATCGAATTCCTCCGTATTGAATGAAGTCGTGTTGATGCTGTCATCGCTCAGGAGGAACGTGGTGTCCGTATAAAAAAAAGAACCAAGAAAATTAATGTGGATTTAGAAACGTGGCTAATGAAAAGAAGTAAAAAATGTGAGGTTCTGCAAGATGGCCGAAAAACTATCCCTGAAAGTTCTGCGCTTTGTGATTTTCAGGCGTCAAATTGTGAAACATTCAATTCCTTATGGGCAATGAATATCAGATATCTAATTGAATTGAAGTGAATCTAAAGTATGTCTTTATTGGTAATGCATATCTGGTGACGTACACAATAATAAAATGGAGTAAAACTAAGCTCATTTCAAATAAGTTTATATGTTGCCTTGCTCAATAAGAAAAATATAATAAATTAGATTTTATATTATGTTATGAAGCAAAATTACTGATATATCAGAAGTTCAAAAGGGTGTATAAAAAAAACAACAAGACCGATATGTCTGGGGTCTACATTTATCTGAGGCTAAAACATCCACAACCGAAACGTCCAGAGATCAAAACGTCATCCATTCAATTCACGTTAAAGGTAACTGAAAAAAAAAAAAATAAATAAATAAATAAATAAATAAATAAATAAATAAGTAAATAAACAAATAAGTAAATAAATAAATAAATGAATGAATAAAATAAAATAACAGCTTTCAAAAAACCTATTGGTGCAGGGATTCCTAAGGAGATGGAAGTATATATATATATATACACACATATATATATATATATATATATATATATATATATATATATATATATATATGCATGCATGTATATACATACATACTGTACATGTACCAAAGGCTTTTTCCTCCAAAAAGAAAAAGGCACACAAACCACTCCCATCCATTCCATCCCCTACATATTCCACTCCCCTCCACCTACCTCCCTCCTTCTCATCTTAGCACCTCCTGGATGACGGGTCATCCCTACATCCTGTCCACTGCCCTGGGTCAGAAGCAGTGTTGTAAGACACAGCACATCCACAGCAAGGTCGCTTCATTAATTCGGTGACCCCCCTCTCCGTCTCCTCATGCATAAAAGGAGAAGACGGGGAGAAATCCCTTCGGGCCGCGTCAAATTATTTCTCATACATACTTCCTCACCCCATCCTCCACCCACTCCCCCTCATGCATCATAGCATCATCCATACACAACCCTTCTCCATTCACCCCTAGCTTCTGTCCTCTTCCGTCCTTCCTCAACAGACATTCCTCTCTTTTGCAATACCCCTTTTACCCCATCTATCTCATCCTAGGACACCCTCTTATATTCACTCCTTCCATCTCTGCCTTCCACACCTATTTTACTAATCTTTCTTCACTCACTCTTTCCATGTGTCCAAACCATCCTAATAGTCTTTCATCAACCCTATCCCCCAGCTCCTTTTTCATCTTTGTTCTCCTCCTCACCTCCTCATTTCTCACTCTATCTAGCCTAGTAACCCCTATCATACTTCTCAGACATTTCATCTCAAACACATTCAAACTCCTTCTCTCTTCCTCTCTTATGTTCCATGTTTCTGCCCCGTACAGTGCTGTTGGCACAATCACACCTTCATATAACCTCCTCTTAGCATCCATTCCCAGATGTTTGTTTCTCATTACACTTTTTAATCCACCAAGGCATTTAATCGCTTCTCTCAACCTACATTCTACCTCCACCCCAACTCCTCCCTTCCCTGCCACATTCGCACCCAAGTATCTAAAACTATTCACTTCCTCCAGTCTCTCACCCTTAATGCTCACTTCCAGCCTGCTGTCACTCTCCCCTTGTACATCTCATCACCTTACTTTTGCCCACATTTATCTTGAATTTCCTTCTTTCACACACCTTCTCAAACTCTGTCACTAACTTCCTCAGTCCCTCCTCTGATCCTACTACAAGCGCAGTGTCGTCAGCAAACAACAACTGGCTTATTTCCCACTTTTCTCCAATCATCTCCATCCCTTGACCCACCACCCTTGCATTCACCTCTCGCACCACCCCATCCATGTAAAGATTGAACAGGCAGGGCGACATAAGACATCCCTGACGAAGTCCCACCTTTACCTCAAACCATTCACTCTCTCCATTTCTAATCCTAACACAAGCTCCACTACTCTTGTAAAAACTCTTGACGGCTCTTAACAGCTTTCCTCCTATCCCATATATCTGCAGTACCTCCCGCAGTGCCTTTCTGTTTGCCCTGTCGTAAGCCTTTTCAAAAACCATAAAAGCCCCCCCCCCCCAAAAAAAAAAAAAAAAAACTTACCTTTTCTTATAGCTTTCTCACATATCTGTCTTATCACAAAAATCTGATCTACACAACCCCTACCTGTCCTAAATCCACACTGTTCCTCGCCAATTACTCCCTCTGTTCCTCTCCTAATCCTCTCAATCAAGACCCTCCCATAAGCCTTCCCAACTACACTCAACAAGCTGATCCCTCTGAAACTACTGCACTCACACTTGTCCCTCTTTCCCTTGTAAAGCGGAACGATACAGGCACTTCTCCAGTCTTCCGGCTCATAAACAAACATTAAATAACCTCACCAACCAGTCCACCATAATTGTATCTCCTTTCTTCAAACATTCTGCATATCATCCATCCAACCCAGGTGCCTTACCTGCTTTCATCATCTTAACAGCTGCTTTCACTTCATCTTTCCCTATTTCTCCTCCATTTTCCTCACTCATCACGGCCATTTTCTTAATGCTTCCCACTGCAACTACTTTTCCTCCTTTATCCTCCTTCACATTTAGCAACTCCTTAAAATACTCTGCTCACCTTCCTCTTACTGCCTTTTCTTCCATTATCATCTCTCCATCTACACCTTTTACCTTTTCTTCTCTTCTTCATTCGACTCCCCTTCCTTTAATTTCCTTCCAAAACATCTTTTTATTACTTTCAAAATTTTCTGTCATACTCTTACCCCATTTCACATCTGCTCTCCTCTTCGTTTCCTTTATCTTATGCTTAACTTCCCTTCTCTTTACTTTGTATCTCTCATACGATTCCCTCGTCCTAATTTGTACCCAATCTATGAAAGCCTGCTTCTTCTCTTCTACACATTTCTTTGCATCCTCATCCCACCACTCACTACCCTTCCTTCTATTTCCTCCCGCCCTCCTTGTTCCACACACCATCCTTACACACCTTATGACTCCCTCCTTGAACCATCCCCATTCCTCCTCCATCCCTAGTTCTACTCTATCCTTCACTCCCTCCCATTCCTCTCTCAGCTTTTTCTTATACTCCCTCTCCTTTTCTTTCTCATTTAAGTAGTTCACTCTAAGTATTTCTCTACCTTCTGCCCTTTTCCTCTTTCTCCACCTATTCTCCACTCTCGATTTACCTTCCACCTGAAAATGATCTGATATTTCCCCACCCTCTCTCCTTAAATCATGTACATCCTTAACTCTTCCTACCATACTCCTGGTCACCATTGTATACAGTAGTATATTAACGCTCTATCTGCCACCCTTCCTTCCACCACCCTCTCCCATGTGTACCTATGCCTGACTTTCTTCCTAAACTCTGTATTTGTTATCATCAACTCTCTTTCAAGACACATCTCCACCATCTATTCTCCACCACGATTTTTACCTGGAACTCCATACTTCCCAATCACTCCGTCTATTGGTTCATTTCCTACCCTAGCATTAAGGTCTCCCAATACAACTAAATCGACATTTCTCCCTAATCTCTCTATGCACTCATTTAAATCTACCAAAAAGCCCCCCTTTCCTCTACGCTCCTCTCACTACCAGGCCCATACGCACTTCCAAAAACCCACATCTCCCTTCCCAGCTTCACCTTCACCCACATCAACCTTGAAGGAACCTCCTTCCATTCCACTACACGCTTACCTATCTCTTCACTTACTAGTATAGCCACCCTTTCTTTCCCTCGTCCCCTCTTCACCCCTGAGGACCTCCCAACTACACTTCCAAACTCACAGTTGCCCTTTCCTTTCATTTTAGTTTCACCCAAAGCCAGAACATCCATCTTTCTCCTTACAAACACACTGCCTATCTCTTCCCTTTTACTCTCATCTGTACCACATCCACGCACATTAAAATATTCAAACATTAGGGTACTGTTTGGAAAACTCCCAGACCCTCTTATGCCTTTACTTTTTTTAGAATTGTCCCCTTTTGAGGCTACAGGTAGTAGGACTCCTAATCCCATCCCCCGTCCCGTTTGTTTGTTACCTCTTACGACTCAAATGGGAAGACTTGGTGGTAGCATTCTTTTCCTCCACCACAGGGTAGGCAAAAAAAGTAAATGAATATTCAGAGAAATGGTACAGGACAGGAAGAAGGGGTTGGGGGACAGCATAACGGAGGGGCAGTCGTAGTATAATATATATATATATATATATATATATATATATATATATATATATATGTATATACATATATATATATACATATATATATATATATATATGTGTGTGTGTGTGTGTGTGTGTGTGTGTGTGTGTGTGTGTGTGTGTGTATACATACACTGTATATAGTATACATATACATATATAAATATATATATATATATGTATTATACTGTATATATGTATACACACACACACACACACACACACACACACACACACACAAAACACACACACACACACACACACACACACACACACACACACACACACACACACACACACACACACACACACACACACACACACACACACACACACATATATATATATATATATATATATATATATATATATATATATATATATATCATATTTCGGAAGCAGATTCTGAGCTCTTCAGAACATAAACAAAAATGTCAACGTACCTAACATATAAACGCGTTTCACAACAAGGGATGGTAAAGCTTTACTTTTCACAAAGGACATGAAAGCTTGAACATAAAGGACTCTCAAAGGAGAGCCCATAGCGACGCCATCTCTCTGGACAAAGAATTTACCTTGAGGGTATTTGAAATGGGCTTCAGTAGTGCAAGCAATAAGCAACTCCTTCATGATGGTAATAGGCATTCAAGTGGTGGTAGTACCGGATGGCGTGCTTGAAGATCTCATATCTAATCTCCAAGCTATTTCTAGGTTACAATTCTCAACAGAGCTCAATGTTAACAATGAGATTCCTTTCCTTGATGTTTTGGTGGAAGCTACTTCTGATAACTTCGAAACTAAGGTGTACCGCAAACCCATCGATAGTGGTAAATGTTTGAATGGTTTGGTGAATGTTGCCCGGCTGCCAATTTCTTTTTGTTCCTCCTGGCACATGGTCCTTTTAGAGCTTACGTTTCTACGCCAGATACTTGTGAATAATGGTTACTCCAGTCAAGACTTTGACAGTGTAACTAAGGAGTTACTAGAACGCAAGGTTGCTGTGAGAACGTCGGACCAACCTAAGACCGTTACTGTATTCTGTCAGAATATCTTTTGTAACTCTTACCGACAAAATTAGAAACAGATAAAAAAGATCATACGTATAAATTGCAAATCAATGGGTGATTACGATAGATTAAAAGTAACTATATTCTACGACAACACCAGTATCTTTACCCTGGTCATGAAAAACAACCTGTTTGGCAATGACGGCATATTATCGAGAACCAATGTTATATATGAATACCGTTGTACTTCTGGGGACTGGGCATCCCGTAATTCTACATACATTGAATTTACGATATGCCAACAAAGCAGACGATTGTCCTTTCATTTACAACAAGGAGAAATCAAACAACACCACCCCCAATACCACCGGGCTATACTTGATAGAGAGAATGTTATCAATAACACCAAGATAGTTTCACAATATAATAAAATGAAATAACAAAAAATGTTAGAAGCTATCCACATAAGGGAAAGAGCTCCGATAATCAACATACAATCCAATTTGACTTCTGCTATTCCCCTCATTAATTCCTCATCAAGATATGGAGCCCATCGGCAGCAAAACCCACCTCCATCTTCTCCCCCTCCTCCACCTTACCAACTTCCTCTTGACCAGCAGAGCGTCCCTGCGAGACAAACTATCCTACTTGACTCTCCCCTCTCACTCCTTCCCCTCCCCCTCATGAGCAAAGTGTCCGAGCTCGCAGACGGTCAACACAAACCTTACAGTGTTCCCAAGCAGACTATACTTAAACCCATGTTGTCTGTACAAAATTGTCAATTGTGTATTATGTAGCTGTGTAAGACTATGACTTAATTCTTGTATACTATTCTGAAGATGACTCCCTGAAATCGAAAAGTCAATTAAAATGGAAGACTAAGGAATGCTTGTATTTGC
>NC_134820.1:782589-795089 GCF_046742065.1 Oratosquilla oratoria | reverse complement strand
TTTGTGTGTGTATGTGTGTGTGTGTGTGTGTGTGTGTGTGTGTGTGTGTGTGTGTGTGTGTGTGTTTGTGTGTGTGTGTGTGTGTGTGTGTGTGTGTGTGTGTGTGTGTGTGTGTGTGTGTGTGTGTGTGTGTGTGTGTTTGTGTGTGTGTGTGTGTGTGTGAGAGAGAGAGAGAGAGAGAGAGTGTGAGTGTGAGATTCACCATGGTCTTGGATCACGTGTTGGACTCGTGATCGACAGCTATTACCCTCCCGAATGAGAGCTCATAGCTCATATATGGGAAATGCTGTGACCTTACGCGCACACACATGCCCAACTCCCCGCCCACGAGAATTGGAGTGCCGACTCACAGCGCAGCGATGCTGAAATTATTTCAGCACTGGGCAGGATTTAAACTTTGCAAGTTTGCGAGCAAATTTACGATAAAGTTTGATGGGTAAGTCTGCGGGTGTAGAGGAACGCTTTGATTTAATGCTTGCGAGCTTTTTGGCAACCTGAAAAACATGAACTGTCGGTGGGGAAGGAGAGGGGAGGAAAGCAGGGAGGAGAGAGAGATTAATCCCTGGTAGCGGTTGACAGATGGATGCAAAGTGGTCATTTATTTGCTCAGCCGCACGGTCAGCTGACAATTGTGATAGGAGTGGGATATCAGATGCCTGCCGCATACCACACAAACTTTTAACCCTGTTCAACCACTGGCTGCTGTTCTGCTGTAAGTGCTTGATCTTATTGGGGTAGTACATTTTCTTGGCTCTTTTGATTTCCCTTAAGACTGTTCCGGAGTTGTCTAAAAAGGCTGGTATTAGTGTAAAAAGCTCTAACGCGCTGTTCTAGCAGTCGTTTTATCCTAGGCGTCATCCACAGAGCATCTGCTGGGTGGGTCCATGTCTATTTCAACGGGAAGTAACGATGGAAAGTCTGAGTAATTATACTGATATAAATATCCCACTTCTCCTGTACTTCCTCTACTGGGAGTACCTTTGTCCAGGGATGTTGAGCGATCCATTGTCCAAATTCACGCAAGTATGAGTCAGGCATGGGGCTGTGATAGCGAGTAGTGGTGCTGTGCACTAACGAAGTGGTACTGGCTGGCGAACACTGGATGGAAGTGTGGGTCGACCGACCAATTGGGGGGAGGGGTTGGGGGAGAGGTGTAGTTCACTCATGTCACTTAGAATGGGGTAAAGCGTGTTGACACCGTGTGGGGGAAGTTGACGAATTGTGACATATGTAGATGTTCTTGAATACCACTGGTGTTTAACTCATTGAAATTCCCACATAGAACCAACTTAGCACCGGGGGATTTGGCCTTGAGACTGTCTGCCGTGTTAATAATGTGTGTGTGTGTGTGTGTGTGTGTGTTAACAGCAAGCAGTACAAACCCATCAATAACTACATATGGCAGCAATAGCAACGAAAACAAAAACAGTTACAAAAACAACAGAAACAACAATAAACTACTGGCACAACAGATGAAACAACAACAGTTTCTGCTACTACTGCCATCACCACAACAACCATAACCACTCCTACCACTACCAATAATAATACCTTTATCACCACCACCATCACTACCAAATCACAGTGACAATCACGAATGCAGACTTGCTATGTCTTCCTTCTTTTCCTTGAAGAACACCTGGGTTTCTTTGGTGGCCAGCGACTCGAACAGATTCTGAAGGGACCTAAAGAAACGGAGAAAAGGGGTCCTCACAAGTGAGCTGACGCATTGAGCCCACGAATTGGGCTCACGATTTGAGGTCACTAATTGGGCTAATGTGTGCTGCGTAATCGAAAGGACTTTTTCTACGTACATTTGGCTCAGGACTGAATTGGGCTTATATGGGGTCTACGATTGATAGAAAGGTATTTTCTGACTTAAAATGGTCTCTAGGCCGACGCGAGGGCTTATATGAGATCTTCGATAAAAAGGGCTTTTTCGATATAAAATGAGCTCTCGGCTGACTTGGGCTCATATGGGTTCTATAATCGACAAAAAGGTCTTTCTCGACATAAGATGAGCTCTGGACTAATTTGGGCTTATATGGGGTTTACATACATACATACATATACCAAGGCTTTTTCCCCCTTCCAAGGGAGGTAGCCAAAAAGGGAAAGGCATAAAAACACTCCCACCCATTTCATCCCTAAATACACTCCACACCCCTCCTACCCTTCCTCTCATCTGAGCACCTCCTGGATGACGGGTCATCCCTGCACCCTGCCCACCGCCCTGGGTCAGAAGCAGTGTCGCAAGACACAGTACATCCACAGCAAGGCCGCTTCATTTAATCGGCGACCCCCCCTCTCCGTCCCCCTTTGCATATAAGGAGAGGACGGGGAGAAACCCCTTCGGGCTGCGTCAAAAATTACTCACACATACTACCCCACCCCCCACCCCCCCGCCCATTCCTCCTCATGCAGTCACAACATCATCCATATACAACCATTCTCCACTCACCTCTGTCTTCCGTCCTCTCCCTTCCTTCCTCAACAGACCATTCCCCTCTGCCACAAAGCCCCCTTCACACCCTCCATCCCTCTCATACTAGGACGCCCCCACATCTTCCCTCCACATCTGCCTTCCATACCTCTTTTACTAGTCAATCTTCACTCATTCTTTTCCATATGTCAAACCATCCTAATATTCTTTCATCAACCCTATCTCCCAAATCCTTTTTCACCCCTGTTCTCCTCCTCACCTCCTCATTTCTCACTCTATCCAGCCAGGTAACCCCCACCATACTTCTCAGACACCTCATCTCAAACACATTCAAACTCCTTCTCTCTTCTTCTCTTATGTTCCACGTTTCTGCCCCATACAGTGCTGTTGGCACAATCACTCCTTCATACAGTCTCCTCTTCGCATCCATTCCCAAATGTCTATTCCTCATTACACTCTTCAAACCACCAAGGCATTTACTCGCTTCTCTCAATCTACATTCTACCTCCACCTTCACTCCACCTTTTCCTGCTACACTTGCACCCAAGTATCTAAAACTATCCACTTCCTCCAGTCGCTCTCCCTTAATGTTCACTTCCAGTCTACTGCCACTTTCACCCCTTGTACATCTCATCACCTTACTTTTACCCACATTTATCTTTAGCTTTCTTCTATCACATACTCTCCCAAACTCTGCCACCAGCTTCCTCAATCCCTCCTCTGACCCTGCCACAAGCGCAGTGTCGTCTGCAAACAACAGCTGGCTCACCTCCCACTTTTCTCCATTTTCTCCATGGGGTTTACGACTAACAAAAATGTATTTTTTCGACGTGGAATGGGCTGTAGGTTGATTTGGGCTTGCATGAGCTCTATAATCGAGAAAAAAATATATATATATATCTGCGTGAAATGGGTCTTGGACCAACGCGAGATAACTATATGGGATCTATAAGCGACAAAAAGGGCTTTTTCGACAATGAAAAGAGTCATAGGCTGAATTGAGCTTATATGGGCTCTATAATCGACGAGAGGACTTACTTGGGCTCTATAATCAACAAACAGGGATTTTCCGACATAAAAAGAGCCCTAGGCTGAATTGGGATTCTATAGGATCTATAATCGACACAAAGGCTTTTTCGACAGAAAATGGGCTCTACGCTAATGTGAGGGCTACTGAAAGAGCCCATAGAGCTGGCCGAGGGTGAGGCCTCCACTTGGCTGAATAAAATCGCCGGCCACAGCAGAATCCGCCATTTGGGTCTTACATTGCATTTGAATAGCCACGGTTAAAACCACTAGTGTGAGCAGGGCCCCATACCTCCACTAGTTGCAACATATATATGTTACAAATATTTCAATATATTCAAATACTGTGGACGACCAATTAGTAAAGTATGATGAGTTAACACATAGAATTTGTATTATATTCTTACCCTTACAGGCAACCAGTGAAGCTCAATTAAAATTGCAGTAATTTTCCCAACTTGGGGACATCTTAAGTCAACCTTGCAGCTTTATTAATGTTTTTCATTTTCTTAAACTGACACTTAAGGTGCATTTTGCTTTGTGCGATTATCGCTCAACGATGATCCTTAAACGATTGTCTAGCCCACGATTTTTTTTGTTTTTTTTTTTAAATAAGGTGGTTTTGCTTCAAGCGACTGCTGCTACAGTCGCTAAAATAAATAAGTAGTGCTCTAGACAATGGTTTGACGATCATCGTTGAGCGATAATAGCACCAAGGAAAATGTACCTTTAGGCAGCCTATGGTATTAAGAGTTATGAAAACCCACTCTCATTATCACACTATTTATAATTAACTTCTTCATAGAATCCTCATCAAGATACTTTTGTAACAAAAGTAATAATTCCAAGATTTAATCCACACATTTTAACTGTAATATTAATCTGACAAAGTTCAAATTATAATCAAATAATACCCCAAAGTCATGAACACTCAGATATATGGATTAAATTACCATTAGTATATATATTTTCAGTGCTAATGTTACTTAATTTATTCTCCCTACCCACCAACATATACTAAGTTCAATTAATGATAGTCTCACTCATTCCCCTATCCAGGTACAATTATAATCACTGTATGCAACTAAACATCCTATTAGTTGTGATGAGAAATAATCAATCATTTTTCTCATAACTGTAAATGTATCTATACATTCAGACGCGCGCGCGCTCGCTCGAGAGAGAGAGATGAAGTTTAATGAATGTGTCTGCATATATTGGTATTTATTTTATTGAAATAAACCATAAACTGTTTGAACTACTTTATTCTGTTCACTCAGAATGGTCGGTTAGTTGCAGCGTCGCAACTATTTTCTTAATTCTCCTACATCTGGCAGCGTAGTAGGAAATTTAATTCGTTAAGAGTAACGAAAGGTGCAAACGAGCTCTTTAATTATCAAGTCGAATGAAACTCATCCCCCAAGATACCAACAATCAACACCCCCACGGAGGAGTTTCACTTAGTTAAATAAAATCGAGTGGCAGCAGCTAAATGAAATGACTGAAGAATTGCTTACCAAACCAATGTTATAAAAAAAAAAAAAAAATCAAAGCTCCTGGTATGTTTTCAAACACTCTTGCTCCTGGTACACTCTTGCCATTATTGTCACTTATTAATTGCACTCGTGATATGATACTACACTAGTGGTATACTCACAACACAAATGAAGCAAATTTTGATAGCTAGCCCGGCACCACCGAATTCAGAATTTTATTCAGATATGTTTCATGCAGTAGGCAAGTTGGTTTTGTCTTTAAAAACTTATACAGAATTATAAGTATATACAAGTAAACCAAACTGTATAAGAATATACATGTATCAGTTAATATTTTCATAATGTATTAATCCTTATTTGCTACTTATATGGGTATTTCTAAAATCAGTTTTAACTTCAAAAATATTCTGAAAAATGTGTGAAAGGTCGTCTTGTGGATCCAAGTGCTCTTGTCTCTCTGAATTCGGTGGTTCCGGACAATCAAAGTTTTTTTAATTGATTTTCTGTTGTGAGTGTATCATTAGTGTAATATTATTTCACGAGTGCAACTGATAAGTGACAATAATGGCAAAAGACTGTGCCAGGAACAAGAATATTAAAAGAATACCAGGAACTTTGTAAATTTCAATATTTTTTAAAACAACTGCTCACGACACATTGACAAGTCGACATTTGTTTGGTAAGTAATTCGGTATTATTTTAGTTGTGCACACCTACGCGATATTGCATTAGAAATTTAAATATCAATTTTGTAAATTATAATATATGAACGTAATATGCAATTTTCTTGGCGGATATCAAAAACAAAAAACTTCGCTTCAAGCAAATTTACTAACGAACGAAGCTGCTAGGACGCCATGCCAGTCGAGTCACTATCACACGATGGCTTTCACGTTGTGGACCGGATGTTTTCCAACTCCAGGTGACGTTAATAAGCACTGTTATGTAGACAATAGGGCTTCCTTGGACTTTGTGTGAGAACACGGGGTTCTACCGTCGTCTGTTAATTGCCCGAGTTACAATAATAACCAGGCCGTCACCATCCGTGACGACGACGACCCGGATGAATTTGAGGTACCGAATTACAAAACATTGGTTAGGTTACGTAGGTTAGGTAGGTTAGGTTAAATTAGGTTAGGTTAAATTAGGTTAGGTAGATTAGGTTAGGTTAGGTAGATTAGGTTAGGTTAGGTAGATTAGGTTAGGTTAGGTAGATTAGGTTAGGTTAAAATAGATTGATTTATCATCTTTTCATTTCTTCGACCTCGGCACCTATTAAAACAAACATGGCGTATCATTCAACCACCGCGGCTTCGTTCATTAGAAAATAGGTTTTAGCAACTTTTTTGTTATTGATTTCCGCCAAGAAAATTACATATTACGTTGATCTATTATTATCTACAAAATTAATAATTGCTATATCGCGTAGGTGTGTACGATTAAATTTTTACCAGCAATTCTTCAGAAGTTTCATTAAGCTGCTGCCACTCATTTTTATTTAACTGAATGAAACTCCTCCGTGGGGGATGTTAGTTGTTAGGATATTGGGGGGATGGGTTTCTTCATTCGACTTGCTAATTAAAGGGCTCTTTTGCAAATTTCATTACTCTTAACGAGTTAAACTTCCCACTGCGTTGTCAGATGTAGTAGAACTAAGATAATAGTTGCTACGCTGCAACTAATCGACCATTCTGTGTTGACAGAATAAAGTAGCTCAAACAACCAGTTTGTGAAAAAAGTGTATGTGTAAGTGTATGCTGTCACCTCTTCATACTCTCGTCTCTTCATGCTCTCGTCTTTTCATGTTATTGCCTCTTCACGCTCTTGTCTCTTCATGATCTCGCTTCCTCATACTCTCGCTTGCTTATGCTATCGTCTTTTTATTCCGTCCATTTCCCATCACCACTCGCCTCTCTCCGCTTTCCCTTCCTCAAATTCACCGTCCTCCTCGTTTTCCCACCGCATTTCTCGACGCCACTACCACCGTCATCATCACCACCATCGTCATCATTATCATCACCGCCAACAATAACAACAACGACAATGACAATAACTAACTACAATAACAGCGACAACAACAACTAAATACAATAACATCAGCAACAACAACACTACCAACAGTGACATACTCGTACTTCATGGGTGTCTTTAAAGGGGAGAAGTAGGATGGGGTTGGTTCTGTTGATCCTTCCTCCCCTCCCCTAAGGAGTTATCACAGTGGGCTATTTTCTTCCCAGATCCTACCTCCAACCTCAATTTGAAGAACTAGAGAATTACTTCGCTTACAGAAATCTAGATATCTCTAAGAACATTTCAGTAGTATGTTTAACTTTTTTATAGGCTTGAAATTCCCTAGTACTCAAACGAACTCTCATCGGTCCGTGCTGGTAAAGCCCGTGGAAGCTCAGTGTGATATCCCATTTCCTCAACTTGAATAGGTCAGAGTCTGCTCCTCTTCATCTGCCTGGAGCCACACAAGAACATAAGAATGGAGAAAACTGCAAGAGACCACAAGTCCTAGATTACGTAGTTACATGTCACTCACCACCTGACATCCCTATCCATAAAGGTATCTTTCTCTTTAAACAACCCATTGTTTCAGCGCTTACATACCGTCAACCAGAATAAAATCTACAAGACTCACGTCACTACCATGGTTGAGGATCGAATACATGAATTTGTCCTTTCATTCAGGCCTGTGCTGTCCTTCCAACTTCTGCTTTTGACATCTTATTCGTTTTTCGACTCCTAAGATCTTTCTTTTCTTTTCTCTCATTTCCTTCCTCTAAGCCGCCACTCTAGCTCGCTTATTTTCGATTTGTACGTGTTTCACTTTTCGATTTTCACCACTCTCAAAATTGTTATCTATTATTCATCCTTTAAGTCGGTAGACTCCATGCATCCGATGAGCCAACTTATTCAAGTTCTGAAGGTTATTTTTACTTAGTATGATATTTTACACTGTCAGGCTTCTACTCACTTCACTATATTCTATGTATAGGGGGAATGAAATGTTTGCAGATTTTCTTTTCTTGAATACTGATTACACGACATACTTCTCAGAGATCCACCCTATGAATCCCGTGAGAACTCGCACTGTTACGTTTCAGGTAAGTTCTGTAATGACGTCATGATTTCCTTAGCCCGATGACCTTTAACTTTATATCAAAGATCCTCCCCTAAGGCCGTGATCTTACAATCGTGAACCAATTGAATTTTCTCCTCCATTCTCCAATCAGATTCGTTGTTATAAGTCTATATGTAATATTTTTACTTAAGCAATTCCAAATCACTGCATAACTTACTTATGTTACATGTCAACAAAGTACGTCGTACAGGCTCCCAGCCATTTTTATGACTCAAGGCGGAGAGCTACCTTGGGCAATCTTCGCTCACGAACTATTTATCAAACATCCGACTCATAAAAATGAACCCTCACCATCTACCCCACTTTCTACCCACGTCTCTCTACCAGCCTCTTACCCTTCCTCTACCGTAGTGGTTCCCAAACTATCATATATCATGCCTCCCTTTCATGCTTCCAGCAGACCCGCACACCCCAACTTTTTTTTTTAATGAAATTATATATATATTTTCTATTTGTATGATAGCATTGTTTAGGTCGAAAACAAATATTTGTGCTTAAGTTAAAAATTATGGAACTAAAAATACATGCACTAGACATTTTACTAAGTAACTTAAGTTATGAAACATTTGATTTCAAGGGAGCGAAAAAAGGTAAATTATTGAACAATGATATTTGTTCTGTATCTTCTTCACACCTTCCTGGGCGGAGAATGGGGGTGATGGGTGCCTCTTAGTTTAAAAACTAATGTTTTACTCCTTCCAACCTTTCCTTCCTTTGTCCCCCTCCTCTTTCCCCCCTCACAAGACTCCCTCTCCCCTCCTCTCACACCATGCTCCCCATTCCACCTCCCCTCTATTACATTTTCCCTATCCCTCCCCTCTCACATTTCACCCATCCCTACGCTCCTCATCCCTAAACTCCCTGTGCTCCCATAAGAACATAAGAATGGAGGAGACTGCAAAAGACTATAAGGTCTACACTAGGCAGTTCCATGTCCCTAATCACCTGTCATCCCTGTCCAGAAAATTAACTTATCTTCTCTTAAAACAACCAATTATTTCAGCTCTCACTGCATGGTTACTGAATCTATTCCATTCACTAACCACTCGGTTGATAAGCCAGTTCTTGCCTATTTCCGTCTTAAACCTTAATCACTTATCCCTATCCCCACCGTTTCTACATGTTTTCTTCCTCCCGTCCCCCTCTCACCTCCCATCCGTCTCACACCCCATTCCCCCATTCCCAGAAAGTGGAGAGTTCCCTGTCCCTCCCCATACATTTTACTCGTGGCCGTATTTCGCACATGGGTAATTGGCATGTGTGTCGCGCGGCATACTACCTTTGCAATCTTCTGTCATCTCCATCTTTCATCTCCCCAATTCCTCGCATTCCTCCCTAGCCCCACCATTTATATCCGCCATTCCCAGTTTAATTTTTACCCATTTCACACGTTCATCTCCCTCCAGTCTCGTTTTCCTATTCTCATCCCCCTTCATCTCATCCTTCATTTTCGTCCCCCCCGTTCACCTATTCATCTCTCCAGTTCCCTTCTTCATTTCACCTTTTCATATTTTTCGCTCACCCATTTTTCTTTTACACAGCCACGTTTTCATCTCCACAAGCCCCATTTATTCTCCTTACTCACCTTCCCATTTCCCAATTCACCTCGTTTCCCTATTCACCTTCATTGTTCTACTTTTCACTGCTCTATTCCTAATTCCCCCCCGCGCGTTAGTCCAGTGGATACCTATCAAACTCATGAGCAGATGTTCATTAGTTCGATTCCAGTGGCCCGCTGCGGGCTATGTCGCGTTGGTTTCCGACAGCACTGACCAGGTGGGGAGGCGACCCAACATCAGTCTGGAAACCCAGCGGCTTGCCGCAGCTGACAGGGCTTTGCTCCACCAGGGTTTCTCACATTCCACTCTGTGGAACTGGGATGGTGAGTACCTCCCCCCGTTTCCCCGTCCACTTCCTCCTTTTACCTCTCATTTCTCCTTTTCACCTTCCCTATTCCCTTTTTTATCCCATTCCACATTTTGCCATATTCTTACTTTCACCCCCCAATTCCTCCTTTGAACTGACCCATTTGCTCTTTCATCTTCCCTTATTTCCGCTTTTTCCACCCCATTCCCACTTTCGACTCCCCCATTTCCCTTTTCAGCTCACCCATCCCCTTTCAGTTCACCTATTTCCACCACTTTCGGTTCTCCATTTGCTCTTTCATCTTCCCCATTTGCACTTTCACCTCACCCATTCCCACTTCCACCCATTCCATTCTTTGAACTACCCCATTCACCTCCCTATTTTCCTCTTTCCCTTTTCACCTTCCCCATTCATAATTTCACTTTCCCCATTCACAATTACCTTTTTCCATTCACCACGTTCACCTTCCCCGTTCCCCTCACCTATACCCATCACTCATTCTCAACCCCATTCCCCTTACTACTCTTACCATTCCCTCCTCCACTCCCCTTTAGCACATTCCACATTCCTCTTGCCACCTCCTACATTCCCTTTGCCACCTCCCACATTTGCCTTGCCACCTCCCCCATTATCCATGGCACCTCCCCATTACCCTTGTCACCTCCGCATTTCACTTTCCCTTATACTGTACCTCCCCATTGCCCTTTTTACCTTCCCATTCCCTGGTTTACCTCACACATTCCCCTGTTCACCTCCCCATTCCCTTGTTCACCCCCATTTCCTAGTTCACGTCACCCATTCCCCTGTTCACCTCACCCATTCCCCTGATCACATCCCCATTCTAAAGGTACGATCCCCATTTCCTTGTTCACATCCCCCCATTCCCCTGTTACCAGCCTCATTCCTCCTGTTACTATCCCCATTCCTCCTGTTACCTCCTCATTCCCCTGTTCTCCTGCATTCCCCTGTTCACATCCGCCATTATTACTTTCACCCCCCCCATTCTCTATGTTATGATCCTCATTCCCTTTGTTACCATCCTCTCCTGTTCACCTCACCCCTTTCCCTGTTCACCTCATCCAATGCCCTATTCATCGCCCCCATTCCCCTGCTTATCTCATCCATTCCCCTGTTTACCTACTCTATCTCCCTGTTCATACCGCTCATTATCCCTTTCATCTTTCCCATTTTTCACTTCACTTTCCCCATTCCCCATGTTACCATCCCCATTAACCTGTTCACCCCCATTTCCCTGTTCACCTCCCCATTCCCTCGGCTAACTCCCCCATTCTCCTATCCACCTCACCCATTCGTCTGTTCATTTTGTCCATTCCCCCGTTCACTTTCCCATTCCCCTCTTTACATCACCCAATCGTCCCTTTCACTTCACCCATTCCCACTTTCCTGTCACCCATTCCTCCTTTCAGTTTCTATGTTCTTCCTTTCACCTCCCCCTCGTTCCTCCATAATCCTCACCCGCTCCTCCTCTTTTTTTTTTTTTTAACCGTTCCTTTTTCCGTGCCTTTCGTTCCTCTTTTCTTGCCCCTCGCTCTTTTTTGTACCCCTTCCACTTCCTCTTTTCATGCTACCCCCCAATTTCTCTTTCCTTGTCTTTCAATTTTTTTCTTTCTTTTCGTCCCCCCGTTCCTTTTTTCTTGTATTCCGTTTCTCTTTTATTGTCCCTCATTTCTCTCTTTTTGTCACTTGCCCCTCTCTTCGTGCCCCCTGTTCCTCTTTTCGTGCCCCATCCCGTTCCTCATTTCTTGTACCCCGTACTTCTTTCCTTGTCCTTTGTTCTTCTTTCCTTGTTCCCCGTTGCTCATTTATTGTCCTCCGTTTCTTTTTTCGAGTCCTCCTTTCCTCTTTTCGTGTCCTCCGTTCCTCTTCTTGTCTTCCGCTCCTCTTTTCGTGTCTTCCGTTTCTCTTTTCGTGCCCTCCGTTACTCTTTTCTTATCCTCCTTTCCTCTTTTCTTACCCTCCGTTCCTCTTTTCTTTCCCTCCGTTCCTCTTTTCTTTCCCTCCGTTCCTCTTTTCTTTCCCTTCGTTTCTCTTTTCTTGTCCTCCGTTCCTCTTTTCGCGTCCTTTGTTCCTCTTTTCGTGTCCTCCGTTCTTCTTGTCTTGTCCTTCGTTCCTCTTATCTTGTTCTCCGTTCCTTTTGTCGTGTCCTCCGTTCCTCTTTTCTTGTCCTTCGTCCCTGTTTTCCTTTCCTTCTTTCCCGTTTCTTTGTCCTCCGTTCCTCTTTTCTTGTCCTCTATTCATTTTTCTTGTCCTTCGTTCATGTTTACCTGTCCTCCTTTCTTCTTTTCTTGTCCTCAGTTCTTCTTTTCTTGTCCTTCGTATCTCTTTTCTTGTCCTACGTTCTCTTTTTGTGTCCTCCTTTCCTGTTGTCCTTCGATCCTCTTTTCGTGTCCTCCGTTCCTCTTGTCCTTCGATCTTCTTTTCGTGCCCTCCGTTCCTCTTGTCCTTCGATCCTCTTTTCGTGTCTTCCGTTCCTCTTCTTTTGTCCCTCATTCCTTTTTTC
>NC_134820.1:762589-765089 GCF_046742065.1 Oratosquilla oratoria | reverse complement strand
AATAATGATAAATAAATAAATTAATAGATAAAAACTATGATAATGTAAATAATAAATGAAATACATCAATAAATGCATAGGTATAGTTAGATAAAAAACAAACAGGTAAATAGTAAATAATAATGAATTGACATAATAAATGAGAATCAAGCAGACAATGATAAACAAACAGACAAATGATAACAAAACAGATAAACAAATGATATAAAATAATTTATAATCATTACAGCATCTTGCTTAGGTGTTTATCTAAATGATTATCAAAGCTTCAAACTGAGCTACATTGTACTGCCTCTGCAGGAAGTTAGTTCCATTTATTAACTACACGGTTGGCGAAGTTGTTTCTACCCCCTTCCAAATTAAATCTATTTCCAGACAGTTTGAGACCATTGTTTCTTGTCTGATTCTCATTCAGTGTGAAAATTTTGTCACTTTTTATGTTCTCAATTTCCTTTATAATCTTAAAGACCTGTATCAAGTCATCTCTGAGTCTACGCTTATTTTAGGGAAAGCAGATTCATATAATTTAGTCGATTTTCAAATGATTTATTTTTGATATTTGGAATCAGTTTTGTGGCTCGCCGTTGTACTTTTTCCAATCTGTCAATGTCTTTAATGAGATTCAGTGACCATACGGAAACAGCATATCCCAAATATGGACGAACTAACGATTTATATAGTTTGTTAATGAGTGATGGACTTTTGAAATCAAAAGATCACGCAATCAGTCTTAGAATCTTATTTGCTTTCTCAGAGGCTGAAATACACTGCTTGGATGATTTGAGATCGTTACTGATAATTACGCTGAGATCTTTTTCACTAACCACTTTTGTTAACGAATTTCCAAATAACTTGTAATCGCACTTACTGTTATTTCTACCTATGTGCATTACCTTGCATTTACTTGTGTTAAATTTCATTAGCCACTTATCAGACCATTGCTGTAATTTATCTAAATATTCTTGAATATCTAATTGGTTTGTGATTATTTGCCATTCCGCACAGTTTTGTATCATCAGCAAATTTGGAAACAGTAGATTTTAGTCCGTGGTCTATGTCATTTATATATACTACGAATAGAAGTGGCCCAAGAACGGAACCCTAAGGAACTCCACTTGTAACATTTTTCCATCTAAAATTTTGCCATTTAAAATAACTCTTTGTATTCGATCATTCAACCAGTTACTAGTCCAACTTAATAGGCTACCACTTATTCCGTGTGAAGCTAATTTAGTAAGTAGTCTTTCGTGTGAGACAGTATCAAAGGCTTTTGCAAAGTCTAGATATATTGAATCTATATTGTTTCTTTTGTCATAATTCGAGATAACTGTGTTGTAGAATTCGAGTAAGTTAGTCACGCAAGAACGTTTCCGTCTGCTACCATGCTGGCTATCATTTATCAAACAGTTACTTTCTAAATGATGTTTGATAGTATCTCTAATCATAGTTTCCATCATTTTTCCTACGATTAAAGTCAAACTTATAGGCCTATAGTTATTTGGTTTCTTTTTGTCACCTTTTTTGAATATGGGAGTAACGTTAGCTAGCTTCCGTTCTCTTGGGACATCTCCGGATATGATGGAAGTCTTGAAAATATATTCTAATGGAACAAAAGTCTCATTTTTCATTTCCTTTAAGATTCTTGGATGGCAACCGTCAGGCCCTGATGTTTTATTAACTTTGAGTTTGTCTATACACCTTTTAATTTTTTCTTTTGTTATATTTACCGTAGTGAGTAAGTTTACCCTAGACTTTTCACAGGTTTCAGTTTAGAGTTTACTTTAGGGTGTTTCGTTTATGAATACTGAGCTAAAAAAAGTTGTTTAAAATATCACACATTCCTTCATTTGAATATTCAAGTTGACCGTCAGCAGATGATAGTAAACCAATGTGGTTCCTAACAACCTTTTTATCTCTAATGTAACTATAGAATTTTTTGGGATTCTTTTTGAATTTATCAGGGATATTCATTTTCCATTATCGTTTTCTTTTTTTAATTGTCATTTTTAAATCTCTCTATATTAATACATAATTTTAATGGCCATTAGATGCACCCGAGTACTTATATTTCTTATAAGCCTGTCTCTTTTTAGCAATGCTTTTTTCAGTTTCTTTGTCAAGCCATTTTGGGTGAGCCTGATTTGGCGGATGTCTGTCCTTAAATGGAATGTAAGTATGAATCATCTTAGTGAGCTTATTTTGAAATATTTCCCACATCTAATCTACAGGTCTTTCGCTTAATTTTGCCTCCCAATCTGTAAGCTGAAGCTCCTGACGTAGTCCCATGAACTGAGCTTTACTGAAATCGGGTATTTTAGAAATACAAGTATCTATTCTAATTCTTTTTAGTAGTTTAAATCTAAGTTGTGATCGCTATTTGCAACAGTTTCACCGACTTATACATCAGTTATCATGCTTTCGCGGCTAATGATCAATAGATCGAGTGAATTTCTATGTCTTAGAACATAGGACATAGAACATAAGAATGAAGGAGACTGCA
>NC_134820.1:742589-750089 GCF_046742065.1 Oratosquilla oratoria | reverse complement strand
TGTACAGTGTACGTATGCATGCGGTGTTGTGGTATTAGGTATGGTGCATTGTACATGTAGTCAGCGCGTTGATTGGGCAGCTAGCTGCATGCAACCAATGAACTTCCCTGCATACAGGTACCATGCAATTCAAAACTAGCGACATTATATAGCACGATAGTCGTGTAGAGTCTAGTCAACATGTACTAGTATACGCTCGCATACAGCTGATACGAAGCTAGGCTAGGTAAGCCATTGAACTCTAGCAGCTATAACGCGTATACATGTATACGTAGATCAACAAATTAAAGTTGATCGATGCGTTGCGTTTATGATATCGATTGATAATGCAATGATTGATCACGGGTAAGCTGTGTTTGCTCTGATCCTTTCATCAATGGTGATGGAATTCAGGGATTGCCAAATGATGGATAATGCATGAAAAACGTTGAATCTTGCCGCGGGAGCGATTTTTTTTGGGGGGATCGCTCCCGCTATTGGATTTGCGAGAGCGACATTGGAACTTTCCCGAGCGAAATCGCTCGTCTCTCCCGTGTATTTTTTCGCTGTTCCCTTTTTTATCTCTGTATATTCCTGAAAAGGAACCCCAGTCATAGTTCGAAACTTAGGAATAAACTCATTTCGACAAGTCCAGCGTCTACTTGCTTCGTCTACAAAATGGTTCCTGCACTTCAGCTAAGATCGAGACCTTGGCTTGACGACGCATCAGTTTCCGTAAAAGCTTCCGTTGAGCTCCTTGTCAGATTCGATCGTGATGCCATGGAATTAAAGTGAAAAATCAATGTGGTTGACATACATAAATGCATATATATATATATATATGTATATATATATATATATATACATATATATATATATACATATATATATATGTATATAAATATATATGTATATATATATACATATATATATATATATATATATATATATATAAATATATAACTTTAATCGATTAAAAGCTCACCTCGCCCTGAATTCGCCTTTAATTAAAATCAGTAGGTCTTGGCAGAATAAAACATTTGAAATACGTCATGTTTACATGCTTAACTTGAGTGCATTTGTAATGAGTGTCGACAAATTATTTCTATTCGTTCGAAGAGTCGAGGTACTCTTCCATTGGTGGAAGTCTCTCTCTCTCTCTCTCTCTCTCTCTCTCTCTCTCTCTCTCTCTCTCTCTCTCTCTCTCTCTCTCTCTCTCTCTCTCTCTCTCTCTCTCTCTCTCTCTCTCTCGCCCTCTCTCTCTCTCTCTCTCTCTCTCTCTCTCTCTCTCTCTCTCTCTCTCTCTCTCTCTCTCTCTCTCTCTCTCTCTCTCTCTCTCTCTCTCTCTCTCTTTCTCTCTTTCTCTCTCTCTTCTCTCTATCTCTCTCTCTCTCTCTCTCTCTCTCTCTCTCTCTCTCTCTCTCTCTCTCTCTCTCTCTCTCTCTCTCTCTCTCTCTCTCTCTCTCTTCTCTCTCTCTTCTCTCTCTCTTCTCTCTCTCTCTCTCTCTCTCTCTCTCTCTCTCTCTCTCTCTCTCTCTCTCTAACTCTCTCTCTCTCTCTTTCTCTCTCTCTCTCTCTCTTTCTCTCTCTCTCTCTTTCTCGATCTCTGTGATGTAAACGAAAGCAATATAATTGATTCTAAGCACACACACAAAAAAAACACAACATTCAGGCGACATGACACGAGTTTTGTCCGATAGTGTGTATACACAGATTGACAAATAATTTGATAAATTGCTCAAAACTACTACTCGAAAAAATGCTCCACATTATTTTAACAGAAAAAAGGAATAGGAATAAAAAAAACACTTAAGCAGAGTCGCATCCTGTTTAAAATTAAGCCACGAGATTGCAAAAAACCATCATAAATGCTTTGCGTGGATTGTGATCTGAAAGTCAAAATAAGGCTTCCTGGATAAAAAAAAAAAAAAAAAAAAAAAAAAAAGGTGGGGGGAGATAATGGACGGAAAACCCTAATTGGGATGTTTGACCAATTCAAAATAAACCTGATGAAATGGAAGGATATTTTCTCCATAAAAAGGATAATAATAATAATAAGCGAACAGATAAGTGAATGAAAAAATGAACAAAAAATAGATAGGTAAATTAATAAATAAATTAATAGATAAAATGAAAATTTAAACAAGTTGATAAATAAATGAATAATATATAAATGTATAAGAAAAAATGCTTAATTACATTAGCAAATAAAAATCTTAGAGTTTTTTTAGCATTCCTTAGGATCTCATCATTTTTTTGGTTTCAATACTCTTTTTGGCTATGCACAGATTCTTCGAGTATTGGATAAAAAAAAAAAAAAAAATACTACTGGGGCTAAGAATGGTCTTATCCTTACCTGTGTAAATGACCAGGGAGTGGGGAACGAGGGCGAAGGTACGTCAGAAAATAGGAATTCATTGCACGGATGGAGACTAAAATAGCAATTCATTGCAAAAGGGGGAGGAGGGATTTGAAATTGCACTTAATTGCAAAGGGAAACGAGACGAATCCAGTCCTCGAGGCTCCTCCGAGCTGAATAAAATCGCCTGGCGCTAACCACATGGATAAGATTAAAATCCTTTTGGAGTTGAATATACATATATATACATACATACATATACCAAGGCTTTTTCCCCCTTACAAGGGAGGTAGCCAAAAAGGAAAAGGCATAAAATCATTCCCACCCATTCCATCCCTGAATACACTCCACACCCCTCCACCCTCCCTCTTATCTTAGCACCTCCTGGATGACGGGTCATCCCTGCACCTTGTCCACTGCCCTGAGTCAGAAGCAGTGTCGCAAGACACAGCACATCTACAGCAAGGCCGCTTCATTAAATCGGCGACCCCCCCTTTTCGTCCCCCCATGCATAAAAGGAAAGACGGGGAGAAATCCCTTTGGGCTGCGTCAAATTTTGCTCACACATACTACCTCACCCCCATCCCCCTGCCCATTCCACCTCATGCATCACAACATCATCCATATACAACCATTCTCCATTCACCCCTGTCTTCTGTCCTCTCCCGTCCTTCCTCAACAGACATTCCCCTCTTCCCCAAAGCCCCCTTCACCCCATCCATCCACCTCATCCTGGGACGTCCCCTCATGTTCACTCCCTCCACATCTGCCTTCCATACATTTTTTACTAGTCTTTCTTCACTCATTCTTTCCATGTGTCCAAACCATCCTAATACTCTTTCATTTCATTCTGTGTATACCATGTCGAACTCCCGAGCAGGTGGTCGTGAGTTTGATTTCCGGAAACCATTTGGAGCGATGTCGCGTTGTTTCCCGGGGAGGCGACTAAACATGGGCCTTAAAAAAAGAAAAGAAAAAGTAAATTGGAGCAAGTTATAGGGCGTAGTTCCATCAGGGTTTTTGACTTCCCCTTTCGTGAAAGTGATTTTCTTTTCTTTTCTCTTCTTTTCTTGCTTTTCTTTTAATGCATCGAAAGCGCTGGGGTTTGAGACCATTGTCTCTTTTGGCTACAGTGGTATATAGCATATATATTTCATTCTGGCTAACGCCATACAATTTCATTCTGCATGTGAGCGAGTATTGAATTACCAGGAACCTCGAGCAGGGGCAATTCAGTAGGCCAGATGGATGGCCAGGAACTTGTTTTCCATGAAGATGCTGACGTTTTGTGACCAGCTTGAGTATGATGAAGACACTATTGGAAAGCTGGAACGACTCAACATCTTCCTGGCGCTGATCTACACACCAATGTGGATGTTGATAACATCTGTTGCGGATGCTCCTGTGAATGATCTTCAGCTCATCCAGGACATGTTGAGGTACAAGAGATCAGACCCAGAGGCTGCTGAAGCAGTTCTTAAGAAGATGGAAAATCACAAGTGGAAATTGACACAGGAGGCTGTGCCATTCGCGCTCTTCAGCAGCAAGTTGAGTGACAAGCAGAAACAGAATATTGCTGCTTAGCTGCATGCCACTCAAAAGCCAGACAGCTTCAGAAAGAAAAAACTGTGTTTCAGAAGGTAAAAGCCAAGACAACACTAGTAGATCTCGTTGGTCCGGAATCCCACCTTCTGTTAGACATCTTCATCATTGGACCTGACCAGAGAAGGACTACAAGAAAGCCTTGGAATATGTGAGAAACCTCAAAGTAGTAAATGACATCGCTGAGCGTGTAGTTAAGATGAAGATGTGATTTTGCAAATGTCATTACCACAGATCCCAAGCAGAGGGAATATCTCTTCCATGCTGTGGAATACAACAGACGACGCTTCGAAAGCTTCAAGAAATAAACGCTTAACAAATGACTGTGTAACAATATTTAGGTACATATAATCATAATTATTTTAGTAGTGTCAGTTTATATTTTGACTTGTTGCGGAATTATACTTTCCACTTTGTATGATATATGTCAAATGTGAATTTTTTTTATTTTTCTGTAAATATTATGAATAACATGCCATTTTTGTACAATGTCAATCAGACTACACACGTTCAAAAGAGCATTAAAATGCTTTAATTTGACAACTATTTTGCTTCTCTATCTTGCTCCATGTAAAAACGATGTCTCCAGCTTAGTTTTAGAGGCTGGTAGCTTAAGGTAGACAAGTAGTAGACAAGTTGGTAGATAGAGGGGTAGGTGGCGAGAAATTAATTTTTACGACTTAGATGTTTTGAAAAACAATGGTCGCGTCGGAGTTGCAGAGTTGCATATTCTCGCTCACCGCCTAAAGTTTGTAAACACCAGCTAGGGTATCGATATTGGTGCTGATGTTACGAATTGTTAACACTATAGCTACTTTGCTTCGTAACGAGATTGCTTGCGTAAGCAGTATTACTTGAGAGAGTGTAACAGTCTTTCTGATTGGAGGAAAGGGTGGAGGAGGAGAGGAATTATTGGTGCACGGAAATAAAGTCACGCCCTTAAAGGGTGGCACTTATTTGTAACGGTCAAAGTTATTGGATGAATTAAATAATGGCGTCGAAGCAGACTTGGCTTGGTGATTGTATTAAGGATCCCAGGTGGGAGTCCTCTGGTGTACCTAAGACAATAACGTTGTAGAATAACGTTGTAGAAGAACTAGTGAAGACAATGAAGAGGAGTTTAAGTTCAATTTAATTCCCCTTCGTTTACTGAGTAATGGAACTTGACTAAAGCATAAATTAAGTGGTACTTGACTAAGTAGGACGAAAGAGGCATGGGGCCTACAGATGAGTGACTTACAATTATGCAATGATGAGAAGGAAGTGAAGAAAGTTGAAAGTGAATGAAGAAATATAATATCACAGAAGGAACAGTTAACAGAATTAAAACGAGGAATTAAGGAGAAGGGAACTGAAAGTGTTGGTGGCAACAGAGCTAACATTAGTAAAAAAAGGTCAAGATTTTCTATTGAAATTCAAGGGAAAAATGAATCAATTCTGACAGTTGATATATATAGAGTAGATCCTGGTCATTCACGTGGTACCTAATTTGTTGCTCTATATTGAGTAGATAAATATTATACCACAAAATATGCTTAGAAATGCCTCAAAATTGACCCTTTTGGCAAGATAGCAAAAAATTTCAGCCTCCACGCGGCAATGCTTTCATACATTCGAGATAAAAATGGATGTAATTTTGGTCTTTTCAGGTAAAAAAAACATTGGAAAAAGTACAGTAACGTATGAAAATATGAAAAAGTTGTTTTTTGAATAGATCTAGTCCTCGGACCCTTGGTTGAGAAACACTGAAAGAGGTGGATGATCAGACGGTTCTGTTCGTTGCTGGGAGTCCCCACCCCCTTGTTTCATGGGGTAGAGAACCCCTCCCCACCCGTGTCTGTGGGTGGAGAGCTCTGCCTCCCACCCCCGTCTTTGAGGTTGAGAGCTCTACCCACTACCCAAGTTCGTAGGGTGAAGAGTTTCTCACCCCCACCCACACTCCCGTGGGGTAGAAAGCATTCCCTGTGTTGGCTAGAAAGTCACTCCCCTCTATTGGGTAGAGTTCCTCCTCATTTCTCTGGGGTGGATAGCCCCACTCTGTATGATAGTGTGTTCCTCCCGCTGTTGGGTGAGTTCCTCTCCTCTAAGGGGTGAAGAATTTCCCTGATCTGTGGGGTGGAGTGCCGCCTACACAATCTTGGAAGTGGAGGGTCGATTCTTTCTGTAAGATGGACTTTCTCCCCTTTTTTTTTGTGGGATGGACTCCCCTTGTACTTCCTCTCTGTGGGTAGAGAGTTCCACTCCCACTCTCCGTTTGTAAGGTGGATATTTCTCCTCTCTCATGTTGCTGTCATGGCCTCTTTATTGGATGAAAGGTCACCCACTCTCTGTGGGGTAGAATTTCTCCCCCACCCTTTTGTGGGTGTAGTTCTTTAGCATCTCTCCTTTGTAGGATAAAGAATCCCCCTCCCCCATCCCGTCTGTGAGGTAGGTATTTCCACTTCTCTGATGTTATCATGGCCTTTTTATTGTGTGAAAAGTCTTTCAATCTCTGTGAGGTGGACATGTCCCCCTGTGTAGGTGGTGGAGATGGAATCTCCGGGAGTGCTGTAACTGTTGGAGATGAACAGGCAATGCGATCTTAATTTTCACTTCTTCGGCAGAATTCAACTGAATGGAGTTCGTTCTCCTTTCACGTGCAATAACCGAAAATGCCTCAATCGGTTGATTAAAAATATTTTTCACCAGACATCTGTCATCTTCTGTTTAGCTTTTCCCAGAAGAGATGACGTCTCTCTCTCGTGTGTGTGTGTGTGTGTGTGTGCGTGTGTGTGTACGTGCGTGCGTGCGTGCGCGTGTTTCCTGGAGGTTTTGCATTGTTGAAGACGTCGCTTGTTGGGTTCTGGCATGGGCAAGAGCTTGTCGTGGAGGAAGATTACTTATGTGTCGAAATTAAATGCTTTCTTCTGCTGAATGAAATCGACTAGTGCCATTTAGTATAAGACGTGAATCTACATTTATCTCAACAATGGTTTTGTTTTATTTATGAAAATAAGTCGTGTATTAAGAAAGTAGATACATTTCACGGTAACGTCATCTCCATTAGGACATTCGTACTCGTCGCCGTTGACGTCATTGTCGTCGTCGTCCTTGTCTTTGTTTTTGTTATTGGATTGACACAAGTTGTAAGGGCTGATCTAGTTTTTAGTCTGAGTTTTATTAGAAATAGCTAAATAATATGAATAAATTGTTACTGTAGATACAAAAAATATCTATAATTTCTATAGCTTTATGAGAGAGAGGCTACTGGAAAGTAAATAAAGATGTCAGGCTAGAGAAAACATTTAAAAAGGAATATTCGTCTCTTCGCCCAAGAAGGGCTAAAACATTGTTTAGTTATACATCTTTTAACATTAAGGCGTTGTCACACTGGAAGATTTTTTCCTCGTCTCCAATAAATCGCTGGTACGGTTTACTTCAAGCACTTCCCCACCCCCTGTAAAATCACTATAGCAAACTATTCTGTTTTCTCGACAATTTGATATGCTGGAGGAAAATTATTTTCTTTTAGCATATCAGATTTCTTCCCTAAAGCTGCTCTAACAGTCGGAGGGAAAAAA
>NC_134820.1:732589-735089 GCF_046742065.1 Oratosquilla oratoria | reverse complement strand
TAGCATAATGGAGTTTGGAAAAAGTAAAAACAAAATATCAGGACAATATAAAATTGGAACCAAGGAGGTAAAGAAGGAGAGATCCGAAAAAGATTTGGGTATAATTATCTCAAATGACTTGTCCTATGATAAACAGATAAACAAAATTGTCGGAGAATCCTACAATTTGCTAAGATCAATAAAAGTGGCATTTACATATTTGGACGAAGAAATCATTAGAAAAATATTGGTCACACTGATAAGGCCTAGACTAGAATATGCGGCGGCACTGTGGTCATCCATTATCAAAAAGAATATAAAGAAAATAGAAAGAATCCAGAGAGCAGCAACAAAAATGGCACCTGCACTTACAAACTTGTCATATGAGAAGAGATTGGCTAAACTGAAGTTACCGACTCTGGAGCAAAGAAGAGAGAGAGGTGACCTACTGACTATCTACAGAATCATGAAAGGCACAGAAATACTCGATAGAGAGGACTTGTTAAACTGGGACAGGAGAAGAACAAGAGGACATGAAAAAAAAAAAAACAGAACTACAGAAGAGATCTGAAGAAAAACAGTTTTCCACATAAAGTGGTGGACACTTGGAACAAACTGGACAATAAAATATTGTGCGCAAAAACCATTCATGAGTTTAAGAACAAACTAGACACTGCGAGATACTAAGGCGGTACCCCATGAGCGTAGCTCCCCTTCCCGCAAAATACAACTAGGTAAATACAACTAGGTAAATACACACACACATACACACACACACATGCACACACACACACACACACACACACACACACACACACACACACACACACACACACACACACACACACACACACACACACACACACACATACATACATCTCGTGGCGCAGTGTGTAGAGTTCCCGGCAGTCACTACGGAGATCTGGGTTTGAATCCTGCCCAGGGCTGAAATAATCTCAGTATCCCTGCGCTGCGGGATGTTACTCCAAATCTCGTGGCCAAGGAGTTTGGGGGTAAGTGTGCGTGTAACGCTACAGATTACCCATAGATCGGTAACATATGAGCTCTGAGTTCTCTTCCGGGAGGTAAATAGCTGTCGATCAAAAGCCCAACAAGTGATCCAAAGACCATGGTGAAACACAAGTAATATATTTACAAAGGATTACAAAGACGGAGCATGCCGACAGGAGACCTTTTGGTCCATATCTAGGTCGGATGTGAAAAAAATCATAATAATAATAAAATAATAAATAAAAATTATAATAATGTAAATAACAAATAGAATACATAAATAAATGCATAGATATAGTTAAATAATAAAAAAACAGGTAAATAGTAAATAATAATAAATTGACATATAACTAATAATAAATGAAAATCAGACAAGCAAATTATAACAAAACAAAAACAAATAATATAAAATAAGTTATAATCGTTACAGCATCTTGCTTAGGTGTTTATCTAAATGATTCTTAAAGCTTCGAACTGAACTACATTGCACTACCTGTGCAGGAAGTTTATTCCATTCATTAACTACACGGTTGGCAAAGTTGTTTCTACCTACTTCCAAATTGAATCTATTTCCGGACAGTTTGAGACCATTGTTTCTTGTCTGATTCTCATTCAGTGTGAAAATTTTGTCACTTTTGATGTCAATTCCCTTTAGAATTTTAAAGACCTGTATCAAGTCACCTCTGAGTCTACGCTTTTTTAGGGAAAACAGATTCATATGTTTTAGTCGATTTTCGTATGATTTATTTTTTATATTTGGAATAAGTTTTGTGGCTCGCCGTTGTACTTTTTCCAGTCTGTCAATGTCTTTAATGAGATTCGGTGACCATACGGAAATAGCATATTCCAAATGTGGACGAACTAACGATTTATATAGCTTGTTAATGAGTGATGGACTTTTGAAATCAAAAGATCGCGCAATCAGTCCTAGAATCTTATTTGCTTTCTCAGAGGCTGAAATACACTGCTTGGATGATTTGAGGTCGTTACTGATAATTACGCCGAGATCTTTTTCACTATCCACTTTTGTTAATGAATTTCCAAATAACTTGTAATCGTACTTACTGTTATTTTTACCTATGTGCATTACCTTGCATTTACTTGTGTTAAATTTCATTGGCCACTTTTCAGACCATTGCTGTAATTTATCTAAATCTTCTTGAATATCTAATTGGTTTGAGTGATCATTTGCCACTCCGCACAGTTTTGTATCATCAGCAAATTTGGAAACAGTAGATTTTAGTCCATGGTCTATATCATTTATATATACTATGAATAGAAGTGGCCCAAGAACGGAACCCTGAGGAACTCCACTCGTAAAAATTTTCCATCTAGAAGTTTTTTCATTTAAAACAACTCTGTTTTCGACCATTCAACCAATTACTAGTCCAACCTAATAGGCTACCACTTATTCCGTGTAAAGCTAATTTAGTAAGTAGTCTTTCGTGTGGGACGGTATCAAAAGCTTTTGCAAAGTCTAGATATATTAAATCTATATTGTTTCTTTTGT
>NC_134820.1:715089-722589 GCF_046742065.1 Oratosquilla oratoria | reverse complement strand
ATTAGTGACATGACGCACACATGATGCTCTTCGGGAGGGTTCAGATGCGTGACGGCCTTCGTTGCTTCATTCCACTTATTCTCCATCCACTCCCTCCTCCACTTCCTACTACCTCCTCCATTCTGTCCTTCTACTTTTTCCCTCCTCCACTCTGTCCTGCCTCCACTTTGTCCCTCTTCCACTTCTTACTCCTCTACTTCCTATTTCCTCCACTTCCTACCTCCTCCACCCTGTCCTTCCTCCACCCTGACCTTCCTCCACTATGTCCTTCCTCCACTTTGTCCCTCCTCCACTCTGTCCTTTCTCCACTTTATAGTTCCTCCACTTTGTCCCTCCTCCACTCTACCCCTCTTCCATTCTTCCCCTCCATTTTACCCCTTATCCCATTTGCTCTTCTTCAACTTTGTTCTTCCCGCGCTCTATTATTCCTCCACTCTGTCTTTCCTCCACTCTGACCTTCCTCCACTCTGTCCTTCCTCCACCTTGTCCTTCCTTCACTCTGTCCTTCCTCCACCTTGTCCTTCCTCCACTCTGTCCTTCCTCCACTTCATAATTCATCCACTTGGTCTTCCTTCACTCCGCCCCTCCTCCACTCTGTTCCTCCTCCACTTTGCCCTCCGCCAATCCAATCCATCTCTTTTACATCCTGCTCCTCATCCACTTTGTCCCTCCTCTACTTCATTTTCCTCTGGTTTATCTTTTCTCCACCTTATCTCTCCTCCACATAGCCCTCCTTCACCTTCCTGCACCTCATTTTCCTCCACTGCATCCTCCTCCACCTGATATCTCCTCCACTTCAGCCTTTCTTCACTTGATCTCGATTCGGATTTGTCCTTCCTCCACTTTGTCCCTCATCCATTCCTTCAGTCCTTCACTTCATTCCTTTACATCACTCTTCCTTCACTTCATCCCTCCTCCTCTTTCCCTTTCGTCAACTTTGCCCTTCCTTCCTTCACACCACCCCTCCACCAGTTCATCCCTTTCTACTTTATCCCCACATCCACTTCAACACTTGTCCACTTTACCACTCTGTTTTGTCCCTCCTTGACTTTGTCCCTCCCTCCACTATATTCTTACCTCCACATCTTTTACCTTCCATTTTCTCTCTCCTCCACTTTAGCCCTCTTTTCACATTTGTCGGTCACAAAAATTTTATTCCAATTTATTCCTACACTTTATCCCTTTGCTTTATTCTTTCTTACTAATTTATTTTCTCTTCCTCCATTTACTTATCCTTTCACTGTATCCGTCCTGTTAATTCATCTCTTCAAATCCACCCTTCTTTTCCTTTTTTTTTCTCCCAATATATCCTTCCTCCCATTTTACGTCTCCCTCCACTCTGCTTGTTATTCCTGCCTCCGCTTTTTCGCAAGTGTTGGGCTCGTGTAAGCGCGGTTGTGCTTTTAGTCACCCCCGTCGGCGCCGCCGTCCCCGCCACCGTCGCCGCCGCCCCGGCCCTCGCCGTGGGTCCCGGCCAGTTCTCAACCTCCATCGATATTCCGAGCTTCGTCCGCGCGACGATTGATAAAGCGCTCGGGGAGCGGAGGACAGGCCTTCCTGTCTGTGAAGGTTGTGAAATTTTATTATATTTATTTATTCATTTATTCATTTATCTATTCTAACTTATTTGTTGATTTGTGTATTAATTTTTCATCTTTTTATCTATTTATCTTAGTATATATTTGTATATATATTTCATTATCTTTATCTATTCCTTCAATTGTTCAATTATCTGTCTATCTGCTTCTTTGCTGATTTTCTTATATCACCTATTATCAACTGCCATTATATCAATTACTCTGCCTTTTTTTTTTTTACTCTCGTTTTTATTGTTTTATATTTAATTTGTATGTCGATACTGTTATTTTTACGTAAATCTTTGGTATATTTTAATAGCTGACATCATTTAGAACTAACTACTTATAATATATAATTTCCCACCGAATAGGAGGGTATGGTTGCACGTAGGTGGTTGATAGGTATGCAGAATGTATGAGGAATCATAGAGAAAAAGTTGCAAAAAAAAAAAAATTGAGACAATAATTGTTACCTAATTATGTGAATGGAATCAATGAAGAGATGAACAATTGAATAATCAAATAGATAAAAAAATATGTGAAATGGAATAGTAAACAATTAAATACATGAATATGTAAATACAAGTAAATAAACAAATATATGTGGAATGGAACAGTGAACAATTGAATACATGAATATGTGAATACAAGTGAATAAATAAACAAATAAATGTGGAATGGAATAAGGAATATATATATATATATATATATATATATAATATATATATACATATATATATGCATACATATATACGTATATACATATGTATATGTATATATTAGGTGAACAAGTACGTCACATGGAAAATTAATCGGTAGATATATGAAAAGATTAGATAAATAATTTGTATACAAATCTGTCTTGTCTATCTTACCTTCTTTCTCAATAAAAAATAACAATAATAGATTAATAGAATAACCTAAAAACAAAACTATATTGAGTAGAGACAAGAAGTGAAATAAAATAGTAATAAAACAAAGCAAAATAAATAAATAAATAAATAAATAAAACCGAAATAAGGATAAAAAAGAAAATGCAGCCCGGGTGTTGTATCTGTTTCCTTACCTTGCCCTGATATCTTTTGTTGTGTGTCCAGAACAGCTTGTTTATGACCTTGCCAGATCATCATCCCCCTCCCCCCTTGCAGCATCCATTTATCTCGGATGATGATGCCCATTTGAATATCTCTTTACTGCCCAGAGTAACTTTAGGAGGTTTGCAAATGCATAACACGAAAACGTAAACGCTTCAATGTGAAAGGGAATGGATGTTGAGTCCACACATGCTCACATGTGCAGCATGAGCATCCGAACACGCAGGCGTAGGTCTTGTATATACAATATGTCACAGTTAGGTACACACACACACACACACACACACACACACACACACACACACACACACACACACACACACACACACACACACACACACACACACACACACACACACATACAAACACGCATAAATGCATACATATATATATATATATATATATAATATACGCACACACACACACACGCACACACACACACACACACACACACACACACACACACACACACACACACACACACACACACACACACACACACACACACACACACACACACACACACACACACACACACACACACACACACACACACACACACACACACACACACACACACACACACACACACACACACACACACACACACACACACACACACATAAGCACACGCCTACGCACACACGCGAGCGTAAACAGACCCAAACGGAAAAGCCTTTAGTGATAATAAAGTAAGCACACAGAAAAGCTCATCGTTATTTAATATTTCATTTAGCTTTATGAAGTACACAAATTACGTTGATAATTCATTAAGAATTTACCTTTGGTATAATGTGTTTTTTTCAAGAAGTTGTTTCCATGTCCAATTATGTTGTTATGATTACAAACTGGATCATCTTTTGTAATGAAACTGTATGAAGGCACAATATATAAAATAAACACTTTATGTATCTTATATTAGATATTACTTTAATATGTAGTTCTTTTGACTTGCTTATGTACTTTTTATTCCTGTTTATATATATATATATATATATATATATATATATATATATATATATATATATATGTGTGTGTGTGTGTGTGTGTGTGTGTGTGTGTGTGTGTGTGTATGTACATATATCTGAATAGAATTGCCAATGACGACGATGTCAATCAAATCATTTCGACAGTTGTCCCTGCCACGTGCAAGTCTCGGGTTCGAGTCCAGGGACAACTGTTGGAATTATTTGATGTATATACATACATACATACATATATATATATATATATATATATATATATATATATATATACGTATATATATATATATATATACATATATAGTATATATATAAATATTTGCATATACATACATACATATATATATATATATATATATATATATATATATATATACAGGCATGACCGAATTTAATAGACACCAAAAAAGTGTATGTCTGCTCTTATTTATTGTTTAATGCTATTCAAATTTACCTAATATATTATATTTACCTAGATATATGTTTCAGATTACATACAAGATTAATCAAGCACGACACGAACCAAAGGAGCAATAGACCTCTCGCAATTTCAGCGAGGTCTTATTGTGGATCATCATGAAGGTGGACTTAGTCAATGCAAAATATCTGAAAATCTGTCAATACCCATTTCTACTCATAATAGAGTGATCGTACAATTCAAAAGAGAGGGCAAGAACGGCACAAAACTTCATTCAGGTCCTACAAGGCCCTCAGAAACAACCTTGCCTCTTGTCAAAAGAAATGTCGAACAGGATCCACGTTGCAAGACCTCTGACATAGCAGCACTAGCTGATGTCAGTCCCAGAACAGCTGTCAAGTATCTCCACAAGCTGGGTTACTATGGCAAAGCTGCAAGAAGGAAACCACTCCTTCGTTCAGCCAATATCAAACGCAGAAAAGATTGTATTGTTGAGATAGTGGAGAGACCTGTGGCCTTTTGGAGCACTGTTATTTTCTCTGATGAGTCACGATTCACATTATTTTCTGACACTGGAAGAGTGTGGGTCTGGAGACTCTGTAGTCAAGAGTTTGACCTCAAAGGACTGCAACCAACAGTGAAACATTTGGGAAATTCAATAATGGTGTGGGGTGCAATTTGGAGTGATAGTCGATCAATGCTTGTGGAATGTCAAGGAAACATCAATTTAGGCAAATATGCCTCTATATTAAAAGAAGAATTCATTCCAATATTCTCCAGTGGTAGAATGAGTAAAAATCTCTTCCAATTTATAGAAGATGGAACTTCTTGTCACATTGCAGTGATCCCGGCCTGAGCGAGCCTAGCACGCAGCTCTGGTGACCCGCTCGCTCAGGCCGGGATCAGAGGAAGAATCCAGCGCCCACCAGCCTGAGCCTTAGACCTCCTATATAAGGCCTACACCCAGATGCTTGCTTCAAGGGAAGCACTTCACCATCCAGGACCTTAGGCTGGACTGGGTTTACCAGTATCAGTACCTGGGGGTCTGGATTGATGAGAGGTTCACCTTTCAGAAGGAACTAACCTATCTCAAGGAGAGACTGAAGGCAAGAACTACAGTTATGAGAGCAATGACGGGGAAGGCACTCGGTGCCACGCATCGGGTCCTTCGCACATACTATGTGCACGCAGTCCGCAGTCTGGTGGACTACGCTGCCCCAGCTCTCATAAATGTGGCGAATGCCAAGCTTGAAGACCTGGAGCCTTGCCAAAATGCCGCTGCAAGGATTATCCTGCGAGCTCAACCTTGGACTAAGATCGTTAACCTCCAAATGGAGGCTTCATTGCCTTCATTAACATCACGGGTCAGAAGGCTGGAGGTCGACTTTCTTGCCAAGTTGGTCCAGAGCCCCAGGATAACTGAGCTAAGTCAGAGTCTTGTGACAGCTCTGGGACGGGTGGGTGCTCTTATCCACTCCGATACCTGGCTGTCACAAGCGGCAGGGATCCTGGACACCTTCAGGCTCACCAGCACTCTCCTTGAGAAGGGTAGGGACTCTCCACATCCAGAATTCAAGCCCCCACCACCATGGCTGTCGATACCTGCAACCTTCGTTGTCACAAAGCTTCTCAGTAAGAAGAAGTTATGTGACCAGGAAAGAGTACGAGCACAGGCCCTACAAGGCGTCCGCGCACTGTCGGAACCTGGAACGGCGGTCTATTACACGGATGGCTCCGTAGACCCCGACCCCAACAGGCCTCACAGTGCGGGGGCTGCTTTTGTGACGGATGGTTTAACCTACGGCAGGAGAGTATCTGATCATGCTTCCACTCTCCAAGCTGAGGCCATAGCGGTCCAAGGAGCGTTAGAGCATGCTCTAATATCTCGAGCTGGTCCTGTGGTGATCCACACGGATTCACAGTCTCTGCTAGGCAGCTTGGAATCGATACAGCCCAGCGACAATGTACGCCTACTGACCTCCATCCTAGCACTCCTGCTGAAGCTGCATCAGCAAGGCAGGAGTGTTACGCTCAACTGGGTGCCAAGCCACGTAGGTGTCCCAGGTAACGAGCTAGCCGACGCCGCAGCTGAAGCGGCGCGCAAAAGACCCGAAGTCGATTTTGTCGTCCCTCTCAGCAGAAATCAGTTGCGCCTACGCACCAGGGCTCTAAATCAGGTACAACGGTTCCTTCAGCACAGACTGGAGGCAGAGGTGTCAGAGAGGGCGAGGTGGTACAGGGCAGTCACAGACTATGAGCCCCTTGTACTCCCTCGCTCCACACCTAGAAAAGTGGAAACTCTGCTCTTCCGTCTGCGACTGGAGGACCGTTGTTTCTGGCAGATAAAGAATGACTCACCACCTGAAGAAAGAAGATGCAGCCACCCAGAAGCCACCCTAGAACACTACCTCAAGCATTGCCCCGCAACTGCTTTTCTGAGGAGAGGGCCTCCGACAACATCTGAGGGTTTTGTGCGTCGGCTATGCCGCCACCTTAGCGATTACGAACTGCGTCGGCTGGTGGAGTGTCAGGCCCCCCCCCTTTAAATCTTTTATATTTTTGCACTGTACTCTGTTCATGTCAGGAAGGGTGAATTCACCGAGATGTGCATGCGTATTTCACATAAGCATGCACATCCGGTAAATGTATGGGTGGGCGTGGCCAAACCACGACCACTTATACATTGAATCACCCCCCCCCCTTTATTTTCTTAGATTTATAACACCATTGCTACCATTCACTTAACATCGAAAACAGTTCACTTGGGAAGGGTGCATTCACTGAGATGTGCATACGTATTTTATATACGTATGCACATCTTGTGAATGTATGAGTGTGTGTGGTTGGGCCCACACACACTCATAAGTCAATCACCCACCAAACGGGCTCAAAATCAAAGCCCGTGGGAGCTTCACTCCCAAATTTCACAAACAATTCACAATGCTTGCTTCATTCTTCTCCACGACTCCACGAATAGTAGACATGCTTGATTCACCATGAAGTCCTCTCACCCTGAAGAAGCCTCCTAGTGAGGCGAAAAAAATAAAATTTTCGGTGTAGTTGTTCAACAGCTACACAATGTTACATTTTCAAGAATAATAATTGTCGGCACATATCAGCGCGTTTCTTATTCTTAGCACTATGGATTATTTCGTTCATAATCTGAACCACGAAGAAAAGGAATCCTTTTATAAACTGAAGAACCTTCATTTGAAGATAGTCAAATCTATCAGCGCAGTTGACTTCAACCAAAATTGCCTTCGCGAGAACCTGCGCCCCAGAATATATAGGTATATATATATTTACATATACATATATATATATATATATATATATATATTTATGTATATATATATTCACGATTCTACCCCTAGTCAGGTGACACGATACCCCATCTGGGTGTCAAGAAACCCATTCAACCTGAATGT
>NC_134820.1:700089-712589 GCF_046742065.1 Oratosquilla oratoria | reverse complement strand
TATATAGGCCAAAGATATTATCATTAGCAGACGACAAACTGTTGTTTCAAGAACTGTCTGGTTCCTGCAACCGGGACTTATTGATAATGGATGATTTCAGTTTTACTGATATTGAATGGATGACCCTTGAACATGGCCATATTGGTAATTGCTTGATTGATTTTCTCGGTGACAAATACTTAGTTCAGCATGTAAAAGAGCCCATAAGACAAGGAAACTTACTCGATCTATTGATCGCTATCTGCGAAAGCATGATAACTGATGTAGAAGTCGGAGAAACTGTTGGAAATAGCAATCACAACTTAGATTCATATTACTATTTTTTTTTTTTTTTTTTTTTTTTTAGAATAGATACTTGTGTTTCTAAGATACCCGATCTCAGTAAAGCTCAGTTCATAGGACTACGTCAGGAGCTTCAGCTTACATATGGGAGGCAAAATTAAGCGAAAGACCTGTAGATCAGATGTGGGAACTATTTCAAATTACGCTCACTAAGATGATTCATACTTACATCTCTTGTAAGGACAGACGTCCCCCAAATTAGTCTCGCCCATTATGGCTTGAGAAAAAAACTGAAAAGGTTTTTCTAAAAAAAGATAGGCTTATAAGAAATAGAAGTGCTCGGGTGCATCTAATGACTAACAAATTTATGTATTAATACAGAGAGATTTAAAAACGACAATAAGAAAAAAGCGAAAACGACAATACGAAATGAATATCGCTGATAAATCCAAAGAGAATACAAAAAAATTCTATAGTAACATTAGAGATAAAAAGGTTGTTGGGAATCAGATTTGTTCACTATTATCTACTGATGGTCAACTAAAATATTCAAATGAAGGAATTTGTGATATCTTAAACAATTATTTTAGTTCAGTATTCGTAAACGAAACACCTCAAAGTAAACACCAAACTTAAACCTGTGAAAAGCCTAGGGTAAACTTACTACGGTAAATATAACAAGAGAGGTATCCAAGAATTTTAAAGGAAATGAAAAATGAGATTGTTGCTTCATTAGAAATTATTTCAAGAAAACCATCATATCCGGAGATGTCCCAAGAGAATGGAAACTAGCTAATGTTACTCCCATATTAAAAAAAGGTGACAAAAAGAATCCAAATAACTACAGGTCTATAAGTTTGACTTCAATAGTAGGAAAAATGAAGGACATTATCATCAGAGATGCTATTGAACATCATTTAGAAAGTAACTGTTTGATAAATGATAGCCAGCATGGTTTCAGACGGAACGTTCTTGTGTGACTAACTCGAATTCTACAACACAGTCATCTCGAATTATGATAAAAGAAACAATATAGATTTAAAATATCTAGTGGTAGCCTATTAAGTTGGACTAGTAATTGGTTGAATGAACGAAAACAGAGAGTTGTTTTAAATGGAAAAACATCTGGATGGAAAATTTTTACGAGTGGAGTTTCTTAGAGTTCCGTTCTTGGGCTACTTCTATTCATAGAATATATAAATGATATAGACCACGGACTAAAATCTACTGTTTCCAAATTTGCTGATGATACAAAACTGTGCGGAATGGCAAATGATCACCTAAATCAATTAGATATTCAAGAAGATTTAGATATATTACAGCTATGGTCTGAAAAGTGGCTAATGAAATTTAACACAAGTAAATACAAGGTAATGCACATAGGTAAAGATAATAGTAAGTACGATTACAAGTTATTTGGAAATTCATTAACAAAAGTGGATAGTAAAAAGGATCTCGGCGTAATTATCAGTAACGATCTTAAATCATCTAAGGAATGTATTTCAGCCTCTGAGAAAGCAAATAAGATTCTAGGACTGATTGCGCGATCTTTTGACTTAAAAAATCCATCACTCATTAACAAGCTATATAAATCGTTAGTTCGTCCAAATTTGGAATATGCTGTTTCTGTATGGTCACCGAATCTCATTAAAGACATTAACAGATTGAAAAAAGTACAACGGCGAGCCACAAAACTGATTCCAAATATCAAAAATAAATCATACGAAAATCGACTAAAACATATAAATCTGTTTTCCTTAAAAAAGCGTAGACTTAGTAGTGACTTAATACAGTTCTTTAAGATTCTAAAGGGAATCAACAACATCAAAAGTGACAAAATTTTCACACAGAATGAGAATCAGACAAGAAACAATGGTCTCAATCTGTCTGGACATAGATTTAATTTGGAAGTCGGTAGAATTTTTTTTGCCAATCGTATAGTTAATGAATGGAATAAACTTCGTGCACAGGTAATGCAATGTAGTTAATTTCGAAGCTTTAAGAATCATTTAGATGAACACCTATCATTTATTTTCTATTATCTATTTATTTGTTTTGTTATAATTTGTCTGTTTATCATTATTTGCGTGATTCTCATTTATTATTAGTTATATGTCAATTTATTATTATTTACTATTCACCCGTTTGTTTATTATTTAACTATACCTATGTATTTATTTATGTATTTCATTTATCATTTACATTATTATATTTTATCTATTTACTCATTTATTTATTTATTTATTTATTTATCATTATTATGATTTTTTCGCATCCAACCTAGATATGGACCAAAAGGTCTCCAGTTGGCATGCTCCGCCTTCGTTAATCCTTTGTACACACACACACACACACACACATATATATATATATATATATATATATATATATACATATATACATATATATATATATATGTATATATATAATGTATACATATATATATGTATACACACACACACACACACACACACACACACACACACACACACATATATATATATATATATATATATATATATATATATATGCGTTGTCCTTATATATTGGTAAGATTCCGAGTCTGACATACAGCAGTTCCAAGTTCTTCATGTCTGACCAAAGTAATATCTCTGCTTGACACCAAGTTCCACTGGCTTAGGTCTCCCATCACTAGTACATACATTTCAGCAATAACAAATTATCTGTAAAATACATCAAGATTAATATTCAATTCCTGTATGATATTATCAACATATTCTCTATACTCTTCTAGATTTAGTGTTTCTTTAAGAATTATACACTTAGCTTCAAAACCATTTTCATCTTCAAATTGTATCCTAACCTTCTTCATATCATCTAAGTGACTTATCGATACTTCCCTAGTTTTTAAGTGTAAGATCTTGTATCTATTTCCACCCGTAGAATCAATTACCCTATATGGACCTGAGTACCTTGGTGAAAGTTTATTATAGGGTGAATGTTGTTTTACCATGGATAAATCTCCTATTTTTAAATCTACTTCATGTGCTCCTTTGTGTTGACGTTTTTTTTTCATCTCTTGTGTATACTCTTGCATATGTTCTCTAACTCTTTGGTGAATAGCTTGAAATGTATTTATCCTATTTGAGATATAAGCATCTATATTATACACCAGTTTCTGCTCTGCAATCAAGATTTCATATGGAAGAGTTTTATCTTCCCCCAAAATGATAAAATTATGTGTTTCACATGTTGCTATATTAATTTGGTTGTTCAGAGTACATTTAACATAAGGAATCTAAGTATCCAAAGTTATACTATGAGGACTTGTCATACTTCTAAGACATGTAATAATTTTCTTATTTAACCTCTACAACTCCATTACTTTGTGGATGATTCACTAAAATGTTGACTTTGTGAATTTTAAATAATCTACATAATTCTTCCAAGATTTTGTTATTAAATTCAGTTCCAATATCTGAAATAAGATCTTAGGTGTAGTGAAATTACAGATTATTATAGATTACTGAAGCAATTTTTTCAACTTTCTTATATGGAATGGGTTGTAAAATACAAAATCATGAAAAATAATCAATGGCAACATATACATATTTATATCCACTCTCAGAAAAAGGTAACTCTAATGTATCTGTGTGAACTCTTTCCCAAGGTTTCTGTGGAATGGAATATGTTAACGTGGGAGCAGGTTTGAGTGTATTTTCCTTCACCTTAGCACATTTCAAACAATTTTCTAATCATGTATGTCTTTCTTCATACCTGGCCAAAAATATTTAAGTTGTGCTTGTCTATAAGTTTTATCCTTTCCTGGATGAGAACTACAATCACTATCATGAAATAACGTCAATATCTCTTTTACAAGAGTTTGTGGTATTACCAAGTGATCTACTGGGCCTCTAGAAATATCTTTCCCACTTACAAATGTATTTCTATACAAAAGACCATTAGTCAAATGAAATTCGTCTATCTTATAACCTTTTGGTAGTTTTGGAGGATTTCCTCTTGGATTCATCAAATACTTGGCTAGTGAGTCACATGTCTTATCATCCCTCTGTTTTCTTATTAGCATCTCCTCATCTAAGGTACTAAATCATCTATACTATAAACAAAACTAATTAACCCTGTCGTTGGTTGGCTAATGTTTCTAGAAAGTGCATCTGCTGCAACCTTCTTTCTGCCCGGAATATGTAAGAACATAATAATGAAGGAGACTACAAGAGACCATAAGACCTAAACTAGGCAGCTCCGTATCCATCACCACCTGTCATCCTCATCAATAAAGATGTCTAATTGTTTCTTAAAATAACTGATAGTTTCAGCACTTACTACATGGTTGCTAAGTCTATTCCATTCGTCGACCACCCTATTAGTAAAACAATTTTTGCCTGATTCCTTCTTAAATCTAAATTTGTTTAGTTTAAATTCATTACTGCGAGTCCTGACCTGTTGTTTTAATATGATGACCTTGTTTGCATCACCCATGTTAAAGCCTTTGATCGACTTGAACACCTCTATTAGATCACCCCGCACTCTGCGTCCTTCCAGAGAGTGTAAGTTAAGGTGCCTAAGCCTCTCTTCGTAAGGTAAATTTCTGAGTCCATGTATCATTTTGGTAATTCTTCTTTGTACTGATTCTAGTGAATTGATGTCCATTCTGTAGGACGGAGATCAAAACTGTACCACATAGTCAAGGATGAATCTAACTATCGCTAGATAGAGTTTGATAATTACCTCTGCACTTCTATTCATTACCGTCCTAGTAATGAAATCTAATGTTCTGTTAGCTTTATTCCTGGCGCTAATGCACTGTTTCCTGGTTTTAAAGTCCGGACTCACTAGAACTCCCAAGTCTCACTCGCACTCAGTTTTCTCTAAAAGCGTGTTATCTAAGTTGTATCTATTTTCGAGGTTGCGTAGCCCTACGTTTAACACGCTACACTTAGAAATATTGAGGTTCATTTGCCATTTCACCGACGATGTGAACAATTTGTTAAGATCATCCTACAGAAGTAATGCAAACCATCTAGCAAGTCTGCCCCTAAGATTCTTATGCTTATATATGTTCTGAATAGCTGTATGGTCAGTCCAGACTCTGATTGGATATCCCAGTATCATATCTCTAAAACTTTCTAATGAATATATTACTGCTAGAGTTTCTCCTTCTGTTATAGAGTAGTTTTCCTCTGCATTATTATAAAGCCTAGAGGTGTAAGCTATTGGTTTCAAAGTTTCATTTCTCTCTTGCATAAGTATGCCTACTAACCCTATGTCAGATGCATCAGTACAAAGAATGAACTCTTTATCATAGTCTGAAAATATTAAAACCGGAAAACTCGTGAGTTTATCTTTCAACTTGTCAAAAGCTTGCTGTTGTGCAGGTCTCCACATGAACTTTGAGTCCTTCCTCAACAAAGAACTTAATAGATTAGCAATGTCAGCATATCGTTGGATAAATTTTCTACAATATCCTGTCAATCCCAAGAAACTTCTAACTTTTTCTATATTGTTTGGAAATGAAAAATCCTTTACTGCTTCAACCTTTGCATTTACTGTACTAAATCCATACCTGTCTATCTTATGTCCCAAATGAATAACACTGTCCTGCAAGAACTTACATTGTTCAAGTTTCACTTTCAATCCTGCTTCAACTAGTCTTGAAAATATCAAATCTAATTTCTTAAAGTGCTCAGCCACTGTTTGGGAAACTATTAAAATATCATCTAGAAATACGTTGATAGTATTTTCTAACAACCCATCTACAGTAGAACTGTATTCATTAATCTCATGTAAGCTAATGAACTGTTACATAACCCAAATGACATTCGTTTGAGCTCATAGTGTCCCGCTGGAGTAGAAAATGCTGTGAACTCTCGTGAGTCTTCATGCAACTCTGCCAAAAATCAGATTTGATAGCTATAGTGCTAAAATATCTATTCTCAGTTCCCAAACTTGTAAAAATGTCCTCTATCACTGGTAATGGTAACCTGCCACATATGGTGTGCTTATGCAATTTCCTATGATCAATAACTGGGCGCATAGTACCATCTGGATTTGGCAACAGAATCAGAGGGAAGTTCCACTCGCTTTTTCTATGTTCAACAATATCCTGCGATAATATTTCAGTAATCAATTTATCTACAATGGCTAGTTTAGAATGAGGAACTCTGTAGGCAGGAATATAAATAGGTTTTAATTCTATTTGATGTTTTAAAACAGTTGTTTTGCCTAAGGCGTCCCCCAGTAAAGTAATTGTTTTATTGTGTTTCACAAGCAAAGCAACTAAGCTTTCATCCAACTCAGGGCAACTAGTAGGTTCTAGTTGATTCCTGTATTTCTTTCCCAACTCTGTTTCTTCCTGAACTGAACTGATTGATGAAATTGGTAACTCCACCTCCTCAGTACTCTCATTTATAATTTTAATGGATTTTGTATACACCTGAGAACATCCTATTTGTGTACCTTTTCTTAAGACTATGTCTTTATTCAAAGTACTAAATATTTCTACCATGTTCTTATTTGACTTATAAATTTCTGAGTCCAATTTCAAACCTTTTAATCTAATTGATTCTGGGATGGTTAAAATTTCAGAGTTTACAGTGACTCCTTTCAACTGCATTCAACCCTGTTAATTACTCTGGAGTGTAATAATAACGACTTTATTACGCCACCATCCACAATTTGCAAGGCTTTATTTGTAGTTGATGAATTAGTGATTTCTGGGATTTATTGAACATCTGAGTTGGGTTCACTATATGTGACTTTACTTTCTGTTGGTCTGGACCGCTTGGCCTCGTTATCTAAAATATAAATGTCATCTTTCCTATCTATTTCTAGGGATTTTTTTTTTCCTGTTACTGATCTTAAGTGTGGTTGATTTGAAAATGGGATTAACTGTGATTTCACTAAGATCTCTAAGTCAGCAGGACATATGACCATGTTCCCTTTTCTTATAATTGCAAATCCTATCAATAAATCTCCTGGAAAAACATATTCTTCAACAATTATCACTGGAATGTGCAAATGTTCATTTGTATATAAGATGACTTCTAGTTTAACCTTACCTAATGTTTTTAACTTATTTTCAGTTACCCCTTACAATGAATAATGGATTGGTTCCAAGATTTTCACGCCTGATTGCAACTGGTTTAAAACTGTCCTAGCTATAACATTACAGATCTTGTACCAATAAACATCTAAATAGGTTTATTGAACACTCTACTAGCAATGAGAGGTCCTACAGAAGTCATTCCAATCGTAATAGTCAGTTTATAACTATCTCTGATGTTGGATTTTTCTTTCACCCTTCTATCACTGTTATCCTTAACACAATACTGTTTATGTGTATATCTATGGGGAGTTGTGTAGTATTGGTTTATTCTGTGTCCGGGGGTTTTCTTCCTGTTTCGGGGTGCATACGAATATTTCTACATTCCATGTGTTCTATGTTCTATCCTTTGATGATACATACAGAAAGGTGGGTTTCTACAATTATAGTCATCATGACCCTCATATTTGCAATTTCTACAAATAGTTCCATAATAGTCTTGTGCTTTATACAGTGGGGCAATAGAAAGAAAATAGAAATTCTAAGAATGATTATAAAAAAAGAGAATTTAGACATAGATTTAGAAGCCCTTCAAAAGATGCTAGAATTGTACGTTACAATTGTAATATTTGGGGGTATAAAGCACAAGACTGTTATTATGGAACTATTTGTAGAAATTACAAATATGAGGGTCATGATGACTATAATTGTAGAAATCCACCTTTCTGTATGTATCATCAAAGGATAGGACATAGAACATGAAATGTAGAAATTTTCGTATGCACGAAGATATTACAAATGAAGAAATCTCGATGGCAAACAGAAAAATGAAAAATGGGAAAGCAGTAGGCGAGGATGGATTGCCAGTTGAAATATTCAAGACCCTTGAAGAAGTTGGTGTGAAATGGTTGGCAAGTGTATTTAACACAGCATGGAACCAGGAGAAAATACCGGATAACTAGGGTAAAGCAGAAGTCTGTCCAATCTTTAAAAAAGGTGATATATCAAAATGTGAAAACTACAGGGGAATTTCATTGCTCTCACATGCAGGAAAAATCTACGAAAGAGTGCTGAAGCAGAGAGTTCCAATAACTGTAGAGGAAAATACTGGAGAGTGGCAGCACGGTTTTCAGATCTGGGAAAGGCATAGCTGATCTTGTGTTTACCATGAAACTATTACTTGAAATGAGCTGGGAGTGGAACCAAGAGAAATATGCTGTTTTTATTGACTTGGAAAAAGCTTTTGACAGAGTTCCACGTGAAAGGTTATGGAATACATTGCAACACGAAGAATACAATATACCACCAAAATTGATTAGAGCTGTCAAAAGTATCCTCGATGGGACGAAAAACAAAGTGAAGTGTAAAGAAGTAGATATTGATTGGTTTGAGGTGATGACTGGTTTGAGGCAGGGTGGAGTTATATCTCCATTGCTGTTCATCATTTACATGAACAGATGCATGAAAGATATATGTGTAGAATATGGAGACAATAAAATCACACTAGCTTATGTGGATGACACACCAGTAGTCACTAGTACCGAGGAACAACTATAGGATGCAATAATGAGATGGAATAACATCTTGAACGAGAGGGGCATGAAAATAAATAGGAATAAAACAGAAGTCATGTACATAGGAAGAAAAAACAAACAGATCTATGTCAAAGTTGGAGATACAGAATTAAAATAGGTAAATAATTTTAGTTATCTCGGGATGAAATTTTATAAGAATAACTTACAAGATACTGAGTTGAATAATACATATATCAAGGCTTTTTCCCCCTTACAAGGGAGGTAGCTAAAAAGGAAAAGGCATAAAATCATTCACACCCATTCCATCCCTGAATACACCCCACACCCCTTACGTCTAAAAGGAAAGTACAAATGATAGAGAGAGAGAAAGGTTTAAATACATAAACTGCTGTCCGAGTTCCCACTGCGGAGTCTAGCAGATCGTCTGAGTGGTGGGGGAGTGGGGGGTGGGAGAGGAAGGGGAGAGGGGACTTCGATATAGCGAGGTTAGCGTTACTATACAGCTTAATACTGGATGTCATGTCCAACGTAGTGTATTTATTTAAATGTCCAGCCGATGATTGTACGCCTCGCTATGCCACATACGTCGGGCACACCAGATGTACTCTCACCCGAAGACTAACTTTTCACCAACAGGATGGAGCCATCAAGGACCATTATCTAAAATATCATAATCGGAATATTGACAGAGACACCTTAATTCAATGTATCAAAATTATTGCGTAGAACTAGGACCCCAGAAGGTTGAAACTCCTGGAGGCATTCCACATCAGGGATTCTGCCCCCACTATAAATATACAGTCGGACATGACATCCAGTATTAAGCTGTATAGTAACGCTAACCTGAGACATCGCTATATCGAGGTCCCCTCTCCCCCTCTAAATATATATATATATGTATATATATACATATATATATTTAAATATATATATATACATATATATGTATATACATATATATATATATATATATATATATACATATATATATGTATATATATAGATTTCTATATATGTGCATATATATATATACATGTATATATATATATGTATATGTATATATATATATACATGTATATATATATTATATATATATACATATATATATATGTATATATGCATATATCATTTACATATATACATATATAACACACACACACACACACACATATATATATATATATATATATACATATATATATATATTTCTATTTATATATGTGTATACAGTATATAAATAAATATGAGTATATATGTAATGTCCACAACATTGTATATATCAATACAGTCTAAAGAGAAAATGCCATTCGTCTTCCTGAAATGGTGCTGTAACACGAGAACACATTGTGTGTATGAGAAATTCAAATTCTATTCAAAGAATGTGACAGTTGTGCGCGTGGTTGCCTTGCATCCGTCCTATTATTTGTAAAAAGTTTGTGTATTGGTGACAGTTGACCTCTCCTTCAAGTTTTATGAATACCTAGCGTCTGACTTTGTTCTGAATAGATCATAAAGCATCAAGTGCGTATGAATGTATTTTTCCAAACATATTCAAATCATGATGTACAATTTTGCTGTCACCTATGCTATAATTCCAATACGAATTATGAAACCATTTCACAGGCCTGCAAGATGTAATATGCTGAAAATTGTTTCAGGCGTTTGGAATTAATTTCATTCTCTGGTGTCGATGTAAATTCTAATATCAAATTTTCACCAACACTTATTTTTTTAATGGTGTGAAACTTTTGATATCTCCATTTCAAAGTTTTACACATTGAAGCCATAATAGATAAGGCCTCAATCTTATCAAAGTCCCTGTTCATTCGAATATCCATGCATAAATAATCATATATATGCATATGCATACACATTTACATATATATAGATGAATGTGTATGCAAAACCATTCATAAGAATATGTGAATATAGAAATTGTTTAAAACTGATGAGTGATAAAAACAAATGAAAATGTTTTCGTATATTTAGGCATCTTTAGGGAACATATAAGTTATATATGTATATATACACATTAACATTATATATATATATATATATATATATATAAATATACATATACCAAAGGCTCTCTTCCCCTTTACACTGGAGGTAGCATCTGCATTTCAATGTTTTACACATTGAAGCCATAATAGATAAGGCCTCAATCTTATCAAAGTCCCTGTTCATTCGAAAAACCATACATAAATAATCATATATATGCATATACATACACATTTACATATTATATACAGATAAATATGTATGCAAAACCATTCATAAAAATGTGAATATAGAAATTGTTTGAAATCGATGAGTAATAAAAACAAATTAAAAAGTTTTTGTCTATTAAGACATCTTTGGGGAACATATAAGATATATATGTATATATACACATTTACATAATATATATATATATATATATATATATATATATGCATATATATGCATATATATATATACATACACACACACACATATATATGTATATATATATACATATACCAAAGGCTCTCTTCCCCTTTACACGGGAGGTAGCAAAAAAGAAGAGAAAAAAAACAACAACATAGAAACCACTTCGGGACATTCCATCCTCTTCATACTCCACTCCCCTCTACCCTCTTCTCTCCATCTTATCTTGGCACCTCCTGTCATCCCTGCATCTTGTCCATATTCCTGGGTCAGAAGCAGTGTCGCAAGACACAAAATATCCACAGCAAGGCCACTTCATTAAATCGGCGACCCCCTCTCTCCGTCCCCTCATGTAGAAAAGGGGAAGACGGGGAGAAATCCCTTTGGGCTGCGTCAATTTATTTCTCACACATACTCCCCCCCTCCATCCCAATTCCACACTCACTCCTCCTCATACATCAGAGCATCATGCATACACAACCATTCTCCATTCACCCCTATCTTCTGTCCTCCCCCGTCCTTCCTCAACAGACATTAACCTCTTCCCCAATACCCCTTATACCCCATCCATATCATCCTAGGTTAACCCTCATGTTCACTCTTTCCACCTTTCCCCTCCACACCTCTTTTACTTTTACTAATCTTTCTTCACTCCTTTCCATGCGTCTAAACCATCCCAATACTCTTTCATCAACTCTCTCTCCCAACTCCCTTTCCACCCCTGTTCTCCTCCTCACCTCCTCATTTCTCACTCTAGCCTAGTAACCCCCATCATACTTCTCAGGCATTTCATCTCAAACACATTCAAACTCCTTCTTTATTCCTCTCTTATGTTCCATGTTTCTGCCCCATTCAGTGCTGTCGGCACAATCACTCCTTCATACAATCTCATCTTAGCATTCATTCCCAAATGTCTACTTCTCATTATACATTTTAATCCCCCTAGGCATTTACCTGCTTCTCTCAATCTACATTGTGCCTCCACCCCCATTCCTCCTTTTCCTGTCACATTCGCACCCAAGTATCTACAAAATATTCAATTTCTCCAGTCTTTCTCCCTTAATACTCACTTCAAGTTTGCTGCCACTTTCTCCCCTTGTTCATCTCATCACCTTACTTTTATCCACATTTATCTTCAGCTTCCTTCTTTCGCATACCTTCTCAAACTCTGTCACTAACTTCCTCAGTCTCTCCTTTGATCCTACTACAAGCACAGTGTCGTCAGGAAACGACAACTGGCTCATATCCCA
>NC_134820.1:662589-675089 GCF_046742065.1 Oratosquilla oratoria | reverse complement strand
CTTTAAACATTCTCGGAGAAATTTCGTCTGGACCCTAGGATTTTGTAGCTTCAAGTCTTTCAATCTGCTTGACTACTTCTACTTTACTAATGCTAATATTAGATAGAATACTTTCTTCATCCCCACTGAAAATCGGATCGCAGTCAGGTACTTTATCTAACCTCTCATTGGTAAACACCGAGAGAAAATATTTGTTAAACTCCTCACTCATTTTTTCCTCCGATTCTATCATGAAATTTTCTCCATTTTTAATTGGTCCTATTCTTTCTTTATTTTTTGCTCTATATAAATGAAAGAAACCATTTGGGTTGGATCTTGCTTGACTGGCAACCTTAATTTCATAATTACGTTTCACTATGCGTGTATTCTTTTTAACCAGTTTTGCCATTTCGTTATATCTTGCCCTAAGGTGTGTTTCCCAGTTGTTTATTTTTACGTAAAATCTTCTTGTCATTCCGATCTCATGCTTCAATTTGTTCGTTATCTATTTGGTAATATTACTATTTTTTTCGTATTGACTTCTGGGGGATAAATGTATTTTGTGCATTAATAATTAAATCAGTTAGATTGCTTTGCGTTTCATCCAAATTGTTGACCTGTCTGTTGAGCCCCCGCAGAGTGCAGAGTGATCTAATAGAGGTGTTCAAGTGGATCAAAGGCTATTTTCTTCTTGAATCTAAATTTGCCCAACTTAAATCCATTACTGCGAGTCCTGCCTTGTTGTCTTATAATAAAGACCTTGTTTGCGTCATCCTTGTTAAAGCCTTTGATCCACTTGAACACCTCTATTAGATCATCCCACACTCTGCGTCTTTCCAGAGAGTGTGAATTAAGGTGTCTAAGCCTCTCTTCGTAAAGTAAATTTCTCAACCCCTGTATTATTTTGGTCATTCTCCTCTGTATTGATTCTAGTAAATTGATGTCCATTTCTATAAGACAGAGACCAAAACTATACCGCATATCCAAGGATGGGTCTAACTAACGCTAGATAGAGTTTGATAATTACCTCTGCACTTCTATTCGTAACCGTCCTAGCAATGAAATCTCGTGCCCTGTTAGCTTTATTCCTGGCGGTAATGCACTGCTTCCTGGATTTATGGTCAGGACTCACAAGTCTCTCTCGCACTCAGTTTTCTCTAAAAACGACTTATCTAAGCCATATCTGTTTTCGGGGTTGTGTAGCCATACGCTTAACACGCTGCACTTTGAGATATTGAAATCCAATTGTCATTTCACCGACCATGTGAACAATTTGTTAAGATCATTCTGCAGAATCTCGGTGTCGTCTCCTAACCTAATTAGGCGTCCTATTTTAGTGTCCTCTCCAAACTTACTATTATCACTATTAATCCCATTGTCCATGTCGTTTATGTATATAATGAATAATAAGGAACCAAAATCCGAGCCCTTGGGACCTCCTCTAGAAACACTTCCCAATTTGTATTTTACATCATTTATGGTGACCCGCTGTTTTCTGTCACTTATCCAAGCTCTATTTCATTCTAACACTTCTTCTCTTATGCCTTTGGCTTTGTTTTTATTTAGTAGTCTCTGACGGGGCACCTTAACAAACACTGCTAAAGTCAAGGTAAATAACCTCGTAACTATCATTGTTATCTAACGCCTTATATACTTTAGTGTAAAGAGATAGAAGATTAATCACACATAACTTATCCTTGGAGAAACCATGCTGTGGGTCACGAATAAAATAATTTCTCTCGGTGTGATATCTGAGTCTATTAACTATTATTGATTCAAGCGTTTTACTTATAACTAATGTCAAACAGATTGGCCAATAGTTGCATATAGACTATCCCCAAACAATAGACACAAAACCAGTGTCTACAGACTTATTAAATATTTCTGTTAACTGGTCGGAGATTTCAAATTTACTTTCTTTAAGCACTCCCAGAAAAAAAAAAAAAAAAATTAGTCTGGACCCGGGAATTTTGTAGCTCTAACTCTTTCAATCTATTTGACTACTTCTACCTTACTAATGCTGATATTAGTCTACTTTCTTCATCCCCAATGAAAATAGGATTGCAGTCATGTACCTTATCTAACCTCTCCTTTGTAAACACCGAGAGAAAATATTTGTTAAACGCCTCACTCATTTTTCCTCCGATTCTATCGTGACTTCTTCGTCATTTTTCATTGTGCCTATCCTTTTCTTACTTTTTGTTCTTAGAGATGAAAGAAGCCCTTTGGGTTGGACCTCACATGTCTAGCAACCTTAATTTTAAAGTTTCGCTGTGCGCCTGTTCATTTTAACCAGTCTTGCCATATCATTATATTTAGATCTAAGGTGTGTTTTCCCACTTTTTATTCTTGCGAAAAGTCCTTTTTTCATTCCGATCTAATATTTCAGTCTGTCCATCATCCACTTGGGAGTATTATTATTCTTCTGTATTGACTTCAGGGGAATAAATATATTTTGTGCATTAGGATACTGTACATTTCATCCAAATCGCTGACTGGGCTGTTGACTTAGTGCTTGTAAGTGACTTGACCCAAGGTACGCATATTAACCTCTGTGACGCGACACCTGACTGCGCTAATGACATCTGGACTGATCGTTTATCCTGCCCCGTCACAGCCCCCTGGATCGGTCTCGTAAGTGACCAGATGTCTTAAATACTTTCTCATCTTATCAAAATTGGCTCTCCTAAAGTCCGGAAATAGAACGTTATTTGTACTATTTGATTCTTCCCAAATAGTATTAAAGGGTATTTCCTGATGATCACTAGAACCTAGACTATCTCTCACTTATACGTTTCTCGTTAGGTGCTCATTATTAGTTAAAAGTAAGTCCAGAATATTTTCTCCCCCCTCGTAGGATTGGTAACCATTTGTTTTAGGAAATTATTCTGCCCCACATGTAGGAACTTTTGCGTTTCCTGATATCCTACTAAAATTTCCCAGTCAATGTTTCTATAATTAAAATCCCCCATGATCACAACGTTTTTGTACTGGAACGCCCTGCAAATTTTATGAATCAGAGGATCAGTCTGCTCAATGCTGAGGTGAGGAGATCTACATAGGACACCAATAATAAGTTTCTTATTCTTGCCTATAATCTCCACCCAAATAGATTTCGTACGAGTACTATCCTCTTCCTTAATCGATTTTTTGATAATACAATTTATTGTATTTTTAACAAGTGCTACTCCTCCACTCCTGCCAACCCTATCTTTGTGAATATATATATATATATATATATATATATATATATATATATATATATATATACATATATATATATATATATATATATATATTTCTATTTCGACTTCCGTAAGGAAATGTCTATAAGCCATATTGGCCCAGGATTCAGTAATAGCTATAATATGAAATCTCTCTACACATGCTTTACCTCGCAGCAAATTTTATCCATTACGCTTCTGCTGTTTGTATAGTAATCTTTTAGTTTATACCCCCTCCACCTGATTAGGTGGTGCTTTTCACAGTCCCTCTCTGAGCTATTTCTATTGTCTAAACTATATTCCGATACTTCCTCTCCCTACTCCCACGTAATCTACACTCCCCCACAAAAAAGAAAAGAAAAGAAAATGCAGGATACCTACGTCTTGCTCAAGGGATTCAGCAGGGAGCCGAAATCCTTTGGGTGACAAGTGGACCCCGTTCCTTATAACGACGATACTTACCGTAAAAGCGATCCCAATGCTAATTCGACTATTTTCCTCCTGAAACCGCAGGAGGAAAATAGTCGAATCAGCATTAATTGAGTAATGCCCTAATATTGATATTTCTAAAGAGCAGTGGACTCCTGACATCATTTCACGCGCGGCAGTTAACAAACTTGTACGGACATTACAACCCCCCCTCTCCTCGGCCCCTCCCTCCTCCGCCACCCCAGTTTGTCCCGCGCCTGAGTGAGGTCATCTGTCCATATCCCCTCTCTTCTTTGTAGCTTATAAGTCCCCTCTGTACTCTGTCTTATGTACTTTCCTGAAGAGGGCTACAGTTGATAGCCGAGATATAGGATTCTTCTTTATTCGAAGTTTATTTTCTCCGACTGTGGGTTTCCTGTGTGACACACACACACACACACACACATATATATATATATATAATATATAATATACATATGTATATATATACATAATATATAATATATATATATATATATATACATATGTGTGTGTGTGTGTGTGTGTGTGTGTGTGTGTGTGTGTGTGTGTGTGTGTGTGTGTGTGTGTGTGTGTGTGTGTGTGTGTGTGTGTGTGTATACTAGACTTATTGACTCACTGTCTCTCCGACAGTGAGATAAGATGAGATAAGATAAGATAAGATAAGATGAGATAAGATGGACAGAAATTCTGAACATTTCGACAACTATCAGCGGTCCTCTTCAGCTATAGTGGTCGAAATATACAGTGGGTCAATATGTCTTATTTTACTACAACCTTGCTAATATATATGAATATATACATATATATATATATATATATATAGATATAAATTATATATATGTAAATATACATATATATGCATATATACATATATATATGTATATATATGTATGTATATATATATGTATATATATATACATACATGTATATATATATATATATATATTTATATATATGTATATATATATAATATGTATATATAAGTATATATATGTATATACAGTATATATATATGTATATATATATAAGTATATGTATATTTATATATATACATATATATATAAATAAATATATACATATGTATATATGTATATAAAGTATATATATATATATATATATATATATGTATATATATAAGTATATGTATATTATATATATACATATATATATAAATATATATATATATGTATATACATATATATATATATATATATATATGTATATATATACAGTATTTTTTGAAGGATGGATGACAAAATGAGTGAAAGGGTGTTGAGATAAACAGCGAGAATCGATGGAGTTTTAATCACAGACGTTTCACTCCTAACAGAAGCTCTTCAGAGTGTGCATACATGGGCAGAAAATCAACACACATATGTTTGATGCCGCGTTTCTTCCCTAACCTGCCACAAACCTCCTCCTCTTCCCCTTCAACTCACGGAGTAACAACCAAATGGACATTTTGGACAATTTGAAAAAAAAAAAAAATGGTTACAGCAGGGCTGGGATGGCATGAGTGCTGCCTCGACTAATTTCCTCTTCTTTTCGTGTAACCCTTGTTGCAATTCTTTTACTGTGTTCCAATTGGGTAAGTGTCAATTTTGTTCCAAGGGAACCACCATTGTGATAAAAACTTTAACGATTCTTAGTGTATATCACCCTACCACACATGTATATATATATATATATATATATATATGTATATATATGTGTGTGTGTAATGCACATACGTATATATACATATATTTATGCATATATGTATATACATGCATATATATGTATACATCTATACATACTTATACATGTATACTTATATACATAAATATATATATGTATATATATATATATGAATATATATGTATATATATGTATATATATATATATATATATATATATATATATATATATTGTGTGTGTGTGTGTATGTGTGTGTGTGTGTGTGTAATGCACATACGTATGTATACATATATTTAAACATATATGTATATATATGTATATATCTATACATACTTATACATGTATACTTATATTCATATATATATATATATATATATATATATATATATATATGTATATATACAGAAAATTTTGAAATTGATAAAAAGATGTTTAGGAAAGAAATTAAGAGATGAAGAGGAGGCGAATCAAGAAGAGAAGAAAAGGTAAAAGGTGCAGATGGAGAGACGATAATGGAAGAGAAGGCAGTAAGAGGAAGATGGGCAGAGTATTTTAGGGAGTTGCTAAATGTGAAGGAGGATAGGGAGGCATGAGTGCTGGGATGGCATGAGTGCTGGGCTGGGATGGCATGAGTGCTGCCTCGACTAATTTCCTCTTCTTTTCGTGTAACCCTTGTTGCAATTCTTTTACTGTGTTCCAATTGGGTAAGTGTCAATTTTGTTCCAAGGGAACCACCATTGTGATAAAAACTTTAACGATTCTTAGTGTATATCACTAAGCGCCAAGAAAATGACCGTGATGAGTGAGGAAAATGGAGGAGAAATAGGGAAGGATGAAGTGAAGGCAGTTCTTAAGTTGATGAGAGCATGTAAGGCACCCGGTCTGGATGGATTTCATACAGAATGTATAAAAAAAATAGGAGGTCCAATGATAGTGGACTGGCTGGTGAGTTTATTTAATGCTTGTTTAAGAGAGGGTAGTGTGCCGGAGGACTGGAGGAGTGTCTGTATAGTTCCACTTTCCAAGAGAAAAAGGGACAATTGTGAGTATAGTAGTTTCAGAGGGATTAGCTTGTTAAGTGTAGTTGAGAAGGCTTATGGAAGGGTCTTGATTGAGAGGATTAGGAGAGGAACAGAGAGAGTAATTGGTGAGAAATAGTGTGGGTTTAGGACAGGTAGAGGTTGCGTATATCATATTTTTGTGGTGAGACAGATATAAGAGAAAGCTATGGGAAAAAGTAAGGATTTTTTTTTTTTTTGCTTATATGGATTTGAAAAAGGCTTATGACAGGGTAGACAGGAAGGCATTGTGGGAGGTATTGTAGATATACGGGATAGGAGGAAAGCTTTTAGGAGCTGTCAAGAGTTTTTACAAAAGTAGTAGAGCGTGTGTCAGGATTAGAAATGGAAAGAGTGAGTGGTTTGAGGTGAAGGTATGTGTTATGTCACCCTGGCTGTTCAATTTATACATGGATGGGGTGGTGCGTGAGGTAAATGCAAGGGTAGTGGGTTAGAGATTTGAGATGGTTAAAGAAAATGGAGAAAAGTGGGAGATAAGCCAGCTGTTGTTTGCTGACGACACTGCGCTAGTAATAGGATCAGAGGAGGGATTGATGAAGTTAGTGACAGAGTTTGGGAGAGTGTGTGAATGAAAGGAAGCTGAAGATAAATGTGAGTATAAGGTGATGAGATGGACAAGGGGAGAAAGTGGCAGCAAACTGGAAGTGAGTATTAAGGGAGAGAGACTGGAGAGAGTGGATAGTTTTAGATACTTGGGTGCGAATGTGGTAGGAAAGGGAGGAGTGGAGGTGAATGTAGAATGTAGATTGAGATAAGCGAGTAAATGCCTTGGTGGGTTAAAAAGTGTCATGAGAAATAGACATTTGGGAATGGATGCTAAGAGGAGATTGTATGAAAGAGTGATAGTGCCGACTGCACTGTATGAAGCAGAAGCATGGAACATAAGAGAGGAACAGAGGAGGAGTTTGAATGTATTTGAGATGAGGTGTCTGAGAAGTATGATAGTGGTTACTAGGCTAGATAGAGTGAGAAATGAGGAGGTGAGGAGGAGAACAGGGGTGGTGAGGGAGTTGGGAGATAGGGTGTATGAAAGGGTATTGGGATGGTTTGGACACATGGAAGGCACGAGTGAAGAAAAACTAGTAAAAGAGGTATGGAAGGCAGATGTGGAAGGAGTGAACATGAGGGGGTGACCTAGGATGTGATAGATGGATGGGATAAAAGAGGCTTTGGGGAAGAGGGGAATGTCTGTTGATGAAGTACGGAAGAGGACACAAGACAGGGGTGAATGGAGAATGGTTGCATATGAATGATGTTGTGATCCATGAGGTGCAATGGGTGGGGGATGGAGGATGAGGGATTATGTGCGAGAAAAAATTGATGCAGTGGATGTGCTGTGTCTTACGACACTGCTTCTGACCCAGGGCAATGGACAAGATGCAGTGACGACCCGTCATCCAAGATAAGAGGGAGAAAAGAGGGTGAAGTGGAGTGGAGTGTGATAGGGATGGAATGGGTGGGAGTGGTTTTTATGCCTTTGTTTTTTGGCTACCTCCCTTGTAAGGGGGAAAAGCCTTTGGTATATGCATGTATATATATATATATATATGTATATATATATGTATGTATATATATATATATATATATATATATATATATATATATACATACATATATATACATATTTGTTGTTATGGCTTGCTGAGGTGTGCCGAGCTATTCCTAGATTATGAATAGTGGTCAGGTCTGCACGGGGTTGAAACTGATCGTTTGCAAAGGCACGGAGCAGCCGTAACAAAGTACCTTCATGGACGTAGTGGCTCTCGGTCAAATTTTACTCACGTAAAGGCAATGGTGAAGTTAAATCACACGAAAACATATTTAATCTGTACCATCACCAATACAAATAAAAATATCCCAAAGGATGACATCAGGCACATTATAAAAAGAAATATAATAGAACAAGAAACTTATAATTTCCAAGAATGCTTAAAGAGTGTAAATTTGAAATCTGCGACCAGTTAACTGAAATATTCAATAAATCGGTAGACACTGGTTCTGTTCCAACTGCTTGGAGGCAGGCAAACGTTGTTCCTGTTTTTAAGAAGGGAGATAGATCGACCATATGCAACTACAGGCCAATCAGTTTGACATCGGTTATAGGAAAAATGCTTGAATCAATAATAGTAAATAGACTCAGAGAACACATTGAAGGGCATAATTTAATTCGTGATTCACAGCATGGTTTCTCCAAAGGTAAGTCATGCGTGACTAATCTTCTATCCTTTTACACTAAGGTATATAAGGCGTCAGACAACAATGAAAATTACGATGTTATTTACCTTGACTTTAGCAAAGCGTTCGACTTGGTGCCACACCAGAGACTACTAAATAAAATCAAAGCCCATGGCATAGGAGGAAAAGTGTTAGAATGGATTAGAGCTTGGATTAGTAACAGAAAACAGCGGGTCACCATAAATGGAATAAAATCTAGGTGGGGCAATGTTACTAGCGGGGTCCCCCAGGGCTCGGTTTTGGGTCCCTTATTGTTCATTATGTATATAAACGACTTAGACGATGGGTTAAATAGTGATGTTAGTAAGTTTGCGGACGACACTAAAATAGGACGCCTAATTAGGTCAGGAAAAGACGCCCAGATTCTGCAGGATGATCTTAATAAACTGTTAACATGGTCGGTGAAATGGCAAATGAACTTCAATATCTCTAAGTGTAGTGTGTTAAACGTATGGCTAGACAACCCCGAAAATAGATACAACTTAGATGACACGTTTTTAGAAAAATCTGAGTGCGAGAGGGACTTGGGAGTTTTGGTGAGTCCGGACCTTAAAACCAGGAAGCAGTGCATTAGCGCCAGAAATAAAGTAAACAGATCATTAGGCTTCATTGCTATGACGGAAATAAATAGAAGTGCAGAGGTAATTATTAAACTCTATCTAGCGATAGTTAGACCCATCCTTGACTATGCGGTACAGTTTTGGTCTCCGTCCTACAAAATGGACATAAATTCACTAGAATCAGTACAGAGAAGAATGACCAAAATGATACAAGGACTTGGAAATTTGCCTTACGAAGAGAGGCTTAGGCACCTAAACTTACACTCTCTGGAAAGACGCAGAGTGCGGGGTGATCTAATAGAAGTGTTCAAGTGGATCAAAGGCTATAACAAGGGTGATGCAAACAAGGTCATCATAATAAAACAACAGGGCAGGACTCGCAGTAATGGGTATAAACTGGACAAATTTAGATTTAAGAAGGAAATAGGCAAGAATTGGTTTACAAATAGGGTGGTCGATGAATGGAATAAACTTAGTAACCACGTAGTAAGCGCTGAAACTATCAGTTGTTTTAAAAAACGATTAGACAACTTTATGGATGGGGACGACAGGTGGTAATGGATACGGAGCTGCCTAGTGTAGGCCTTATGGTCTTTTGCAGTCTCCTTTATTTCTTATGTTCTTATGTTCTTATGTTCTTATAATAAATAATTTAAACACAAGAAAAATGTTTCCAGTCAGAAAAAGTACATGTAGAGATAGGCAGATTTAAAAAAAAAGGGGGGGGGGTCCACTTCTACCAGGTAAGAGTTGGTTTTACTCAAGTTGGTTGTGGGCGGAATGAGGCCTGTCCTGGGGGAACCGGGGGTGGAGCAGCAGGGCAGGAACGATGTCAACGCGAGCGTCTTGAGATCTAGGGAAGCCACTGGTGTCTTGATATCTTGTCTGTCGAAGTTGTTGGCCGCCTTTAAGTAGTGAGTGGAGTGGGTGAGGCTTTGACGTGGACCTCGTCAGCGGTTCATTGAGGCTTCGAGTCCGACTCGAAAACAGGTCGGAACCAGCAACCCATTGGAGCTGTTAACATGTAATGGTGGACGTGGGCGGTGGTTGATAGGTCGTTTACGAGTGTCTTCAAATAGTCTGTGTTTCGGGGTAAAAGAAAACTGACGGTCGTGACAAGTGACTATAATACCCCTCTACCAGAAGTCCAGTGTAAAGGGGTGGAGCTGGGCTAGAGTTCTTCTAGTCAATGGAGCTGTTTGGGCGTCTACTCCTCTTGAAAGAGCATCCACCGGGATGTTCTCTTCACCCTCAATGTGGGGGAGTGGTCGTCCTCTTAAAGAAGGACGAAGGGGTGCGAGTATTCGGGAGTCCGAGGTACAGGCTCGGTGCTCAGGAAACGCTGGATGGTTTTAAAAGATTCTTGGAAGGCGGTGGACCAGACAAACTTCTCTTTACGGCTGGTCAGGGCTCTGGGGGGGGCCGCTATTGCCGAGAAGTTGCTGCAAAAGCGACGGTAGAACGCCGCCATCCCTAAGAACCTTTGGAGCTTGAGTTGTTGATCCCTATCATGATAAAGGTAAAGATAAAAAAAAAAAAAAACAATCAGACGTTACATTTGAAGACTTGCTTGCAGCGGGCCGGAATAGCTCTTCATCGCTGCCAAAGTAGTCGCGATAAAACGTCGTATAGTTCTCTTGATCTTATAACATATTAAGTTGAGCCCTAAGATGTTATTAAGAACCCTGTCCAACAAAAGCGAAGAACCGTCGTAGTGACTTTAATTCTCCTTCTTTAAGGTTTGACAGCTCCGTTACATTCACCTGTCCATTGGCACAACACATGTAAGTTTTCTCCTTCTTCCATAAAAGTGCTTGGCACATCTTGCACCTGAGTTTTCCTATCGTGTTTCGACGATGAGCCGCCATTATCTTGTTGCCTTCTCGTAAATTCCAGACTAGATTTCAGGCGTCCACCGTTTCCTTGTTGTTGGAGTGTTTGACGTTTCTGTCTTCTCTAATATTGCCTAATACTGTTGCGTCTTCTTCACTTAGAAGTTCTTCTGTTCCTTTCTTGACCGCTACCGCTATCCTCTTTCTAATTTGCATAGTCTCTTCTCTTCCAGTTTAAGCTTCTCAGTATCCGCTCTCTTTTCAGCTAGCACTTGCCTTTTTCTGGCCTTTTCCTCCTTAGCCAGGTGCGTCTTCTTTCTTTGTGCACGTTTCAGGATTTCTTTTTTCTTCTCTCGTAGGAGCTTTTTGGAGGCACACTTTTTGCTCTTGTTGTCTCAAGGTCGACGGAATGCTCTGTTCTTTATTGTCGGTTTTCGTGTCTCTTTTCTGTTTCACCACATTTTTCTACATTCCGTACTGCGTATTTATTGCGAACGGCAATTTTTCTTGACTTCTTGTAAAGCTTATCAAATATATACATCTGTTAATTTCCGTTGTTCACAAAACTCTTCTAGCCTGAAAAAATAGTGCCGTGTGAACTTTTCCGAGTCTTCTTCTGTTATTTCATCCTATGGACACTTCAAACTGTCAAATCGTTCGTCGCTGTACTCATACGCTTTATCCTCTTCTAACTTATCTATGAAAACTATCACCTTCCTTTGGAACTCACGCACAGAAGCCTTGACACTGAATGACTTGACTCCAACATACAGACGGGGAAGAACGAACTGTGTTGGTTTTTCAATTTAGACGCTAACTCCTTATTCGTCTGGAATGCCTTCTTCAATATGCCCTTGGTATATGTCAGCCATTTCCACATGTGCCTCTGTCTACGTTTCTTGATAGCAAACTTTTCTGGCAGCTCCTCAGCGTCGTCAACAAAGCAATCATATTTTTCTGCGAGATCTTAAAACCAGAAAGAACCTTACGACCCGGACTCGTGAGGTGTCCCCAAAACCCAATTAACCAAGAAGCCGTTTTGAACCAAAGTAGGAAAGAGAATTTTTTATTTATAATACAATATAATATAATATAGTATTGAATAATATAATATAATGTAATATAATATAATGTAATATAATATAATATAATATAATATAATATAATATAATATTGTATAATATTATATAATATGATATAATATATAATATAATAACATAATATAATATGATATTAATAAATAGATAAATAATCATCACGTCTGTTTTTGGCAAAATAATCTAGTCAGTGACGGTGATTTGGTAGTAGTCCACGAGAACCTGATTGGCCGAGAGAGTTGTGACGTCACGGCAACGGGAACAACTGATTCACCGAGAGTGGTGACGTCACGGCAACGGACACGACTGATTGGCCGAGAACGCTGACAATACGGCAACGGATACGAATGATCGCGAGCGAAGGGCA
>NC_134820.1:655089-657589 GCF_046742065.1 Oratosquilla oratoria | reverse complement strand
ATCGCTTTCTCCATTGTGGTCGTAGTCTTGGCAATGCGGTTGTGACACACTCTGCGGCCGCCGTATTTTACTTACTATTGTCGCTTCTGATTGAACCTATGTATTCTCTTTTTTCGATTCTTTTATTAATATTTTACTCAAATTACGGACTTCGTTCTGTAGAAATATGTCGGGGGTCAGTTTTTTCATCCCTTGAGGGATTTTGGTCGGTACAACATCCAATCAGAAACGAGATTGTTTTGGGAACTTGTTTTGATACGCTGGGTTGTTGCACTGCGTCGCCGGTAGCCAGCGATTCTGTCCTTGTGAATAATGTGGCGCCGAAGAAATGGTGTCACATGGGAGGTTGATGAAAATGACAAAAAAAAGGAATGATTTTCGTTTATCTGTTTATTTTATTATTTTGTTTAATTTTATCTTTATGTTATTTTCACTCTTTTTTTATCGAATTTGATCTTACTACTTTTGTTTTAGTTACTCATTTAGTCTATTTGATATCTATTAATCTATTTATTCATTTGTCATTTATTAATTATATTTATTTACTTATACTGGTTAGAGTGTAGTTAAAGTCTATAAATTGCTGACTGCATTAAGCTTATGCAGTCCAAACCTCGTAATGAATAGTACACCGGTGATGATTTATTATTATCATTATCATTTCTACTTTTTTTTTGGCGGGGGGGGGGGGTGAAAGGAGGTTGGACAATTCTAAACAGGTCTGTTGCCCTCACGTTTTGGTTCTTCAGTTTTGCAATCTTTGCGTCAGTGTTGTACTACGATTGTGTTGATTCTTTTTCGTTCGCGGTCCCAAATTGGTAGATTCTTTTATTCTCTTTTCCTTCAGACTTTCCTTTCACTCTACATAATTCAGATGAATAAAATCGTTCAGCGAGTGAAGAACAATCGTGCTTCTCCCTTTGTCTTCACCGCCTTCTCCCCCTCTCCCCTCTTCCCCTCTTCCTCTCTTTCCCTCTTCCTCTCTTCCCATCTTCCTCTCTTCTCCTCTTCCCATCTTCCTCTCTTCCCCTCTTCTTCCCTTCCCTTCTTCCTCTCTTCCCCTACCCCCTCTTTCTCTCTATCCCTCTTCCCTCTTCCTCTTTTCCCTCTACCTCTCTTCCCCTCCTCCCATCTTCACCTCTTCATCTCTTCCCCTCTTTTTCTCTTCACTTCTTCCTTTCTTCCTATCTTCCTCTCTTCATTTTAGCCTCCCTATCCTTCTATTATCCTATCTCACCTAATTTCTTCCCGATTTACTCTTTCTTTCTCTCCCCTTCCTTTTCTGTCTCCCTCTCTCCTTCTGTCTCCTTTCCCTCTCTCTCTCACACTATCCCCCCTTTCTCTCTTTCCCTCCCCTTCCCTCCCCCTCCTTCCTCCTCTCTCAACTTCTCTTTCCCTCTTTATCCCTCTCTCTTCATCTCTCTCCATCTCTCTCCTTTCTCTCCATCTCTCCCCCTCATCCTCCCTCCCCACCCGGTGCTGTTCTTCACCTCGGGCTGATTTGCGAGGAAAGTTGGGAGTCAGTGACGCGAATGTCACCCCCCCCCCTCCCCCACCCTGTCCGTCAGTCCGTCACAGACAGAGTCGCCCTGTGTCACATGGACTTGTCGCGTTCGTCTTCGTTCGAACGAAGTCAGGAGCGTGTCGCAGTCAAACGACAAAAGGGCTGGTGGGTTGTGGTTGTTATGGTCTGCGCGCTCGAAGGAGTCCGTTCAAGGTGTGGCATACGTCGTGATTTACTACAAATCATTCTGCCAAATCAACATTAGTGCATGCCCCCCCCCCTCTCTCTCTCTCTCTCTCTCTCTCTCTCTCTCTCTCTCTCTCTCTCTCTCTCTCTCTCTCTCTCTCTCTCTCTCTCTCTCTCTCTCTCTCTCTCTCTCTCTCTCTCTCTCTCTCTCTCTCTCTCTCTCTCTCTCTCTCTCTCTCTCTCTCTCTCTCTCTCTCTCTCTCTCTCTCTCTCTCTCTCTCTCTCTCTCTCTCTCTCTCTCTCTCTCTCTCTCTCTCTCTCTCTCTCTCTCTCTCTCTCTCTCTCTCTCTCTCTCTCTCTCTCTCTCTCTCTCTCTCTCTCTCTCTCTCTCTCTCTCTCTCTCTCTCTCTCTCTCTCTCTCTCTCTCATTTATTTCCCATCTATGTGCTATTTATTTATTCATTTATTTATTTATTTATTTATTTATTTATTCATTTATTTATTTATTTGTTCATTTATTTATTTATTTATTTATTTATTTATTTATTTATTTATTTATTTATTTATTTATTTATTTATTTATTTATTTATTTATTTATTCATTCATTAATATTTTGTATCTAGTAAATGAAGCTGTATAGTACAATGGCTATCACTAAACGAACTCTTTGGAACGCACAAAGTCGTTTTTTTCATATGCACTTCAGTTTCTTTGTTCTTTTACAAGTTTTGTTTTGTTTCTTTAGTTCGAAGTTATTTGGTTGTTCATACATTATCCACAGGTATTTATTTTAATTAATTTAATCTTGG
>NC_134820.1:632589-650089 GCF_046742065.1 Oratosquilla oratoria | reverse complement strand
ATACATCGAGAAGGTGAATTATGGCCCTCGGGTTTTTTTTTTTTTTTTTTTTTTTTTTACCACTCGGGTACTCGCTGGCCGAGCGGATAAGAGCGTCGCTTCTTGCGGCGGAGGTCGAGCTGACGGCGGTTCGAACTCTGCCACCAGCGAGTTGGAGCAAAAGCATGGTTTATTAAATTTCACGCTACAAAGTCTTCTGTAAGGGACATTGCCCTAGCCCTGATAGGAGGAGTTTCACTATGTTAAACCGAATAATCATCATTCCTCGGTTAAAAAAAAAAAATAAAAAAAAAAATAAATTGGCGAAATAAAATCTGTTTTAATGCATGTCAGTGTGTTAGAGGAGTCCAGAAGCCTTGTCTTACCTAAAGTCCTGTTGACAAACAACAACACATCCCAAGCTACACTTGAGGTTTTAACACGAAAGTGGGGCACAAGGATGGGTATACTCATAGTGGTTCCAACCTTTTCCCCTTCCTGTCTTTTCCTTGAGGGGAAAGGTCCGGCTTGCCTCATAAACGGTAGAGAACTTCGTGGTTGATGTTGTTTGTTTGTTCGTGTTGTGGTCTATTCACTGACGAGTGAAAAATGATTAGGTGATGAAGAAACACTTTCGCTATAGAGGAGGTAGCTTGGATATTTCTCCACCTCTTCCTCTCTCTCTTCCTCTTTCTCCTCCTTCCTCTTACCACTTTTCCTTCTACTGTTTCACCTCTTGCTGCTTTTCTTATTGCTTCTCTTATTCCTGATGCTAAGTCTCCTCCTCCTTCGCCTCCTCTTCCTCCCCCTCCTCCTCCCCATTCTCCTCCCCTCTTCCTCCTCGTCATCCTCCCTCTCTTCACCTTCTCTTACTGCTTCTCTTTCTATTTCTTATCTTTCTACTGCTTCTCTTACTGCTCTTCCTCCTTTCCTCCTCCCCTCTTCCCCCTCCTCCCCCTCCCCCTCCTCCCCAGCATCCTCCTCTCATCATTGTTATTTTCGTCCTTATCACCCTCATACTCTTACGCTCAAAGATCCTAATTCTTTTATTCCTACTCCCCACATTACTTCTCATTCTCTCCTTACTGTTCCTCCTACCTTTAGTACTTTTCCTACCCATAATGCATCTACTCCTCCGACCCTTACTCCTCCATCTCTTCTTCACCATCGTTCTGCTCCTCTTCCTCCTCTTGCTGATTCTCCTTTTACTCTTCCTCCCTCCCTTCTCCTCTTCCTCCTCCTTCAGTTAACCTCACCCCCCACACTTGCTTGGCCCTCCCATAAAGCCCCTCCCCAGCCCTCCTCCCATCGCTTCTCAGGCCATTTGTGGTCTTGGCTCGAGGTCCGTGCGGACTCTGCAGCCACCATCCTTGTTCTTAAAGACGTAGCTTATCCTCTTAGCCAGAAAGTCCTCTTAGGTAGGTGAGCATTTTGCCCTCTTCTTCCTTTTACTTCTTTTCCTCCTCTTACCTTCCTCTTCGTCTTCCTTTCTACACCTCCTCCTTCCTCCTCTCCTCTTCGTCCTCTCCCTCCATCATTCCTCCTCCTCTTCCTCTTCCTCCTCTTCCTTCTTTTTCATCTCCTCCTCAATTTCTTCTGCCTCTTCCTTAGCCTCTTTCACCTACACCTCTCTTACCTTCTCTGCTCCTTTGACCTTTTCCGCCTCTTACCCCTCTTCGTCCTCTTCTTTGACGAAGGAGTTACATTGTCCATGTAACTCCTTCGTCTTTCTTCTCTTCACTTAACCTGTCCCTTCTTTTGCTGTGTCACATTTGTTATCATGATTTTCGTTTTTGTTTTAATAGTCAATCACTGAAAGAAAGATCCAAAAGAATGGAACACCACAAAAGAATAAAACGAGATAATTTGACCGGAGAAAAAAAGAAGATAAAAAAAAAGATAGTGAGGAATCCATTAAGAATATTAACATTTCAGTCAAATGACTCTACGATGTAGCTAGACATGATAGCCTCTGTCATAGTACCGATTTTTAAGAACGAATTTCCTTAAGGCGTGAATATTCTGGCCTATTTTTCCTACAACCTCCAAGTAATCGGCGGTAACACTCATACATACATACATATACCAAGGCTTCTTCCCCCTTACTAGGGAGGTAGCTAAAAAGGAAAAGGCATAAAATCATTCCCACCCATTCCATCCCCGAAAACACTCCACACCCCTCCACCCTCCCTCCCATCTTAGCACCTCCTAGATGACGGGTCATCCCTGCACCCTGTCCACTGCCCTGTGTCAGAAGCAGTGTCGCAAGACACAGCACATCCACAGCAAGGCCGCTTCATTAAATCGGCGACCCCCCCTCTCCGTCCCCCCGGTAACACTCACCTCCAGAAAATTTTCCGCCGTAAAATCACTATGGAAAACTATTTTGTTTGCTCAACAATTTACATAGAATGTCATTTGATAGCATACCAGATTCCTTCCAGGAAGCTGCTGGGGAAATATAGCCCAATATGATAACGCCTTTAGTAACGTCATAGGCTGGCTGATGTCTGCTTCCCTTTGGCTTCTTGGCTGTCTTTGGCGCCCTCATTCTCTCGACCAGCACGTTTCCCGAAAAAAAAAAAAAAAAAAAAAAAAAAAAAAAAATATATATATATATATATATGTATATATATATATATATATATATATATATATATATATATATATATATAAATATATATGATATATTAATATATCCCAACATTAAAGAGTATTTCCACTTGCATAATTATTCCATTTTCCTTCCCTCCCTTCTTCAACTTTTTTTTTTCTTCTTCTTCTTCGTTCTAGTTTCGAAATTCTCTTAGTACGCCTCCCCTCCTCCCCCACGGCCGTTCTCTTGGATCTCGTTCCTCTTCGTTTCTTCTCATCTCCTTGACGTACCCTTTCCCCTTTTCTCATTCGCCACCATCTGCATTCTCCTAATTCCCTAATTATCGTAACCCACGCCTTGGTTCACCTCCTCCTCCTCCTCCTCCTCCTCCTCCTCCTCCTCCTCCTCCTCCTCCTCCTCCTCCTCCTCCTCCTCCTCCTCCTCCTCCTCCTCCCCTCCTCCTCCTCCTCCCCTCCTCCTCCTCCTCCCTTTTCTCCTCTTCCTTGCCCTTCCCATCCTACTCCTCCTTCTCCTTCTCTCCCTTCTCCTCCTGCTCCCTTTTTTCCTCTCCTTTCTCCTCCTCCTTCACTCCCTCCCTCTCCTCCTTCTCTTCCTCCTCCTCTCCCTCCCCTTCGTCTTCATCCCCACCTCCCTCCCCGTCGTCTTCCTCCTCCTCCTCCTCTTCCTCCCCCTCGTCTTCCTCCTCCTCTCCCTCCTCCTCTTCCTCGTCCTCCTCCTCTCCTTCGTCCTACTTCCTCTCTTACTTTCTACTTCCTCTCTTTTCCCCCTCCTTGCCCTCCTTTTTCTCATATTCCTCTTCCTCGTCCTGCACCTACCCATCTATCCTCTTTGTCCTCTTTCTCCTCCTTAATATCCTCCTCTTCCTCCTCCTACTCCATATTCTTCATCCTTCTTCCTCCTGCATCTGCTCCTCCAACTTCTCCTCCTGCTCCAACTCTTCCTTCTCCCCCTCCAATTTCTCCTCATCCCCCCTCTTCCTTCCCTTCCTGTTCCTCCTCTTCCTCTTCTTCTCCCTCCCTCCTGTTTCTCCTCCTCCTCTCCTTTTTCTACTCCCTCCCCTTCCCCTCCTAATCAGTCCTATTCCCCTTCTTTCTCCTCCTTCCTCCTGCTCCCTTTCCTTCCAGCTCCTTATCTCACCTCTTCCTCCTCGTCCTCCTCCTCCTCTTTTGAATACCTCCTGGACTTCAAAGGCTTTCCTGTCGAAGTCTCTCGCCAGGTCGTCTTCGACATCGAAGTCGCCCCGTTGGAACTGTCCCCCTAAGTGTCTGCCGTTTAGGTCGTGGACGCAAGAGCACACGCTGACATTCGGATTTCTCCATCAGTTCACCGACATTTCAATCCCCTTTCCTTATCCCCCCCCCCTCTCTCTCTCTCTCTCTCTCTCTCTCTCTCTCTCTCTCTCTCTCTCTCTCTCTCTCTCTCTCTCTCTCTCTCCCTCTCCCTCTCCCTCTCCTTCTCCCTCCCCCTCTCCCTCTCCCTCTCCCTCTCCCTCTCCCTCTCCCTCTCCCTCTCCCTTTCCCTCTATTGTTTGAAATAGGGAAATGAGATGATTTGAAATAAGGAAATGAAAACGTGTAAAATGTGGGGATATAGGTATAAATCAGTCTGTCTGTCTGACAAGAAAGTCAGAACATACTTACTCTCTCTCTCTCTCCTCTCTCTCCTCCTTCTCTCTCTCTCTTTTTTTTTTTTGTCTTCTCTCTTCTACTTACTCTCCTCCTCCTTTTCCCTCTTCGTATTCTCCATTCCTTTCCTCCTGCTCTTCCATTTTATTCTCTTTTTTCATGTCTTCCTTATCTTCCTTTTCCCGTCCTCGTTCTCCTCAGTTTCCTCCTCCATCTCCTAGCCCATCTCCTTCTTTTCCTATTTTTTCTCCATTTCTCTCTTCTATTCTTTCTTCTAACTCCTCTTTCTCCTTCTCCTAGTTTCCACACTTGTCTTCCTCCTCCTCCTCCTCCTCCTCCTCCTCTATCTACTCCTTATTTTTCTGTTCTACTTCTTTTACTCCTCCTGCTACTCCCCCTCCTCTTTTTCCTCTTCTTTTCATCCTCGTTTTCCTCCTCCTCCTTTGCATCCTCCTCTGTTTCCTCTTCGGTCTATTCCTCCCCCTCCTCCTCCTCCTCCGCCTCCTCCCCCACTTCTTCCCTCGCTTTCTTCCTTTCCCCTCCTCCTCCTCCTTTTCCACTTTCTCCCCCGCCTTCTCCTTCCTTTCCTGCTCCTTCTTCTTCCTTCCTTTTCCTCTCTCCTCCTTTTCCTCCTCCTCCTCTCTTACTACTCCTTCTTCCCTCCTCTTTCCTTTCCCCCTTCCACTTTCCCTTCTTCTTTTCCTTCTCATCCTCTTTTTTTCCTTTTCATTCTCTTTTTTCTTCTCTTTTCTTTTTATCTTTCCTCCTCCTTCTTCTTTTCTTTCTTCTCCTCCTTCTTGCTTTTCTCCCCCTGCTCCTTCTCTTTTTTTCTCCCTTTTTTCTCCTCCTCCTCTTCCTCCTTTTTCTCATTCTTCTCCTTTTCCCCCTTTTCTTTCTGATTTTTTTCTTTTCCCATTTCTTTCCTTTTTTATTCTCTTTTTGTCTTCCTTCCTTCTCCTCATCTTCCTTGCACTCCTCTTCCTAATCCTTCTCCTTTTCCTCCTCCTCCTCTCTCCTCATCATCTTCCTTCTCATCCTCCTTCTATTCCTTGTTTTCGTCCTTTTCTTTCTCATCTTCTTTCTCTTTTTTCTTATTTTTTTTTTACTTTTCCTTTTTCTTTTCCTGTCCCAGTTCCTTTACCTCCTCATTTTTATTCTCTTCCTTCTTATTCACAATTTCATATTCTTCTTCCCCATCTTTCTCTTTTTGATCCTGTTTCTACCCCCCTTCAATTCTTATTCTTTTCCTCCACTTCCTCCTCTTCCTCCTCCTTCTTGTTTACCTCCGCTTCCTCCTCCTCTACCTCTTCCTCTTCCTTCTCGTTTAACTCCTCTTCTTCCTCCTCGTTTGCCTCCTCTTCCTCCTCCTTCTCCTTCTCCTATACCTCCTCCTCTTCCTCTTCTCCTCATTCCTCTTCTCCTCCTCGTCTCCTTCTCTTCTTCCTCCTCCTGTTCGTCTTTCTCTTCCTCCACTTTCCCCTCTTCCTCCTCATTTGCTTTTCCTCTTTTTCCTCCTACTTCTCCTCCTCCTCGTCCTCCCAGCCAAGAAAGCCCCGTGTTTTATCCCGTTTTTACCATTTAATATCCCGTCTTGATGAGATCCTGAGGAATTAAAGAATAATGAATTTATCATCATTGAAGGCCTTGCCAGAAACGGACCACCACACTGTCTCTTACCCATTGCCACGCTCCGGTGATCTCATGTCCGTCCCGTCCCAATAGCTTTCTCTCAATGTATCGCTCAATATCCTCACCATCCTACGAGCCAGTTTTGAACGAATTTTTTGTAGAAAGGGTGAAGGTACTTGGGACGTTTATTAATAGACGATTATGCGTATACTCGAAAAAAAGGACAGAAAATAGGTCACGATTTGCAATCTGGGACTGGTTGAGGGAAAACACCCAATCAGTGTGGGAGTTTCGTACGACGACTATTGTGAGTGAATTATTGTGGGAAAATGCTGAAAGAGGAGGAAGAGGAAGAGGAGAAGGAGGATGAGAAGGAGTAGGAGGAGGAGCGGCAAATGTATGTTGACGCTGGCAAGGGGATGGCAGCCGATTTGTCAAAAAGCAACCAGATTCGGGCCGGGTCGCGGGGCAAAAGTTGATATCAGGTAAATTTTGAAAGGAAAGGTGTCGGTGCTGGATAGATGGAGGGCCAGCGAGTGGAAGATCGGATAGATGGCTTCATGGGCCGGAGAAGGAGAGGGAATTTTATCGTTATTATTATTTTAGTTGCTCTTATGCTTATATATATATATATATATATATATATATATATATATATATATATATATATATATATATATACATATATATATACATATATATATACATATACATTTATATATATACGTATATATATATACATTTATATATACATATATATATATATATATATATATATATACATACATATACCAAAGGCTTTTTCCCCCTACACGGGGGGTAGCCAAAAAGAAAAAGGCATAGAAACCACTCCCACCCCTTCCATTTTCTATATATTCCACTCCCCTCCACCCTCCTCCCTCCCTTTCATCTTGGCACCTCCTGGATGACGAGTCATCCCTGCATTCTGTTCACTGCCCTGGGTCAGAAGCAGTGTCGCAAGACACAGCACATCCACAGCAAGGCCGCTTCATAAATTCGGCGACCCCCCTCTCCGTCCTCCGTGCAGGAGAAAAGAAATGATCGTTATTACCATCCTTTTAGTTGATCATCTGTTTATATAAGTATTATTTATTTAACTGAAAACTTTGGCTTCATGGGCTGGAGAAGTAGAGGAAATATGATCGTTATTACTATTATTCTAGATGTTCTCATGCTTATGTATATTTTATTTATTCAACTGAATATCTTGGTTCTTGTTACTTAGGCTCTTTGCTACCAAGAGGGTTAAGAAATAGTTTGAAGGCAGTTAGATTTGAAGGAAATATGCCATGTGATAGGAAATGGGTTAATCCAGAGATATAACTCTGAGTGAAATTAAATTCCTCTGAAATTCGCCTGGTAATAGCCAGATGTTATATATGTTTATTTGTCTATTTATTTTGTCGGGGTGGGCATTGGAATTTCTTTTTAATGATTTCTTAATCTAGGGAAACTTTCCTCCTAGGGAAAAATTTGTGTGTGTGCGGGGGCCTTATCATCGGTATGTTTTTAATCATTTAGGGCAGCATTTCCCAACTTAGGGGAAATTTCACCATGGGGGTAGGGAATTCAGTATTCCATGGGGGGAATCTATTCAGAGGAAAACAGAAATTACTAGTGATTTATTGACACAAACATTTCAGAGATTGAGAGCGAGTGAGTGTGGTGGTTATAGATTGCGTACTCTTCACTTTTGTCACGACCAACCTATGTGTTAGGGTAATCGCGACACAGAAAGAAATAAAGAAGAAGAAGAAGAAAAAAAAAAAGTTGCCTTGACCAGTTCGCAGTAGGGAGAGAATCTTGGATAGGATAATCGAACTCTTCGTTAAAGTTAATAATTATCTTCATAAGTTAACGCAATACACGGGACAGAAATTAAATAATGCAATGCACAGAATAATGATGAATATTTGAATGTCATCAAAACATCAATATGTATATATATACATATATATATATATATATATATATACATATATACATATGTATGTATATACATACATACATATATATATATATATATATATACATATATACATATGTATGTATATATACATATATATATATATATATACATACATATATATATATATAAATATATATATATATATATATATAAATATATATATATATATATATATATATATCATAAATGAGTACTTAAACAATTTACCTGTTTATCTCAATATGCGCAGGTTTCATACACATGACCTGGAGATGAAGACAAACAGTGCAGTCAGCTTTGATCTTGTATGCAGCACGTAAGAACTTGTCTTGACTATGGTTAGAAGACACTCAAACGAAGAATCGTCTGTAACGGCCTCGATGTTTCGGGAACAAACAAACTTGTAAGGGAGACAGAGGCGCGATGACCTCTGGTAGTAGGGAGAGACACTTTAGAGATAGATTTGTTTTGCCAAGTTAACGTTCACATTTGCCAAGTTAACGTTCGGTTTTGCCAAGTTAACATTCAGTTTTACTAACATAACATTCAATTTTGCCAAGCTAATTTTCAGCTTTGCCAAGTTAACGTTCAGCTTTGGCAACATAACGTTCAGTTTTGCTAAGTTTACATTCAATTTAGTAAGTTAACGTTCAGTTTTTTCAAGTTAATGTTTTGTTTTATTGATGATGTTCTTTTGAATGGCAATCTGATGGTGTTAGCTAGAATTGATTTTCTAAAGTATATTAAAGTAACAAATGAGCTAACATTGTTTATGTTAGGACTTTTCTCTCGGGTAAGCTCTTTCATACAGCGCAACAAGGATCAAAGCTATGGACACTCGTATTACCACAACACTATAGTACCTATATAGCATTAATGAACAGATAAATATATAAATAAACTAGTAAATAAAAATAAAAATCCTGTAAGATAAAGGTAGTTCTCAGGTAAGGCCTACTTTTAAAAAATCGTAATCACGACGACCTGAAATGAATAAATAAATAAACAAATAAACAAATAAACAAATTAACAAATAAATATGTACATGGATAAATAACAACACCAAAATTGGAACATAGGCACTTTAACTTAGCCTATGACATTTATCCTAACATAGAATCCCAATAACACAAGTATGAGTGTGTTTGCTGCATAAGGTTTATGGAGACAAACTTTAATTGACTTCACTGACACCCCTACGGACCAGAGGTACGGTTCTAGACTAAAATCCACGAAAAACGACCCAGTTAATGATGTTAACAGTAGAATATGAATAAAAGATGATAACGAAAAAGGAAATTCAAAGACTGTAAAACCCCTGTCGTTAAATTAGATTCAACTTAGGTTATCATTTTTCGAATCTCCAAATGATAAATCACCTTTGTGCCATATAATGAAAAGCTGAATGACGACCTAAGAGAAACTTAATTCTATAAAAGTATTTGAGACTTGTTTATTTGACCTTAGGAAAATCTAGAATATTGTAAGCGAAGTCGTTTTCCAGCTTTTCACATTTACAACATTTGACAGGATCTTGAATGTGTGACGGGGGTTTAACCTAGATATACTGGATATATATCTTTGTTAACAATGGCTTGCAGCTATTAGAATACATACACTTCTCGCGTCACTTACCCATATAATTTTTCTATATATTTCCGAGCGCGGGAAAGTGGATTAGAATCTATCTATCTACCTATCTATCTATCTATCTATCTATCTATCTATATATATATATATATATATATATATATATATATATATATGTAGATAGATATATGTATGTATGTATATATGTATATATATATATATAATATATATATATACATATATATACATACATATATATATATATATATATGCAAAGAAATTACAAACAACACGTGATTCACAAAAATGCAAGTAACCACCAAGAAAATGAGAACTTCGTAACCAAACGTTTTCGGTTACCATGTTCTCATTTCCTAGTGGTTACTTGTATATAATATATATATATACATATATATATATATATATATATATATATATATATACATTATATATATATATACATATATATATGCAAAGAAATTACAAACCACGTGATTCACAAAAAATGCAAGTAACCACCAAGAAAATGAGAACTTGGTAACCCAACGTTTTTGGTTACCATGTTCTCATTTCCTAGTGGTTACTTGTATATATAATATATATATGTATATATATATATATATATATATATATGATATATATAATATATATATGTATATATATATATATATACATGTACATATATATATATATATATATATATATATATATGTATATATGTCGAGTACCATTTCTCTGAATATTCATATCCTTTTTTGCCTAGGAGTTTTCCAACCAGTATCCTAAGGTTTGGGTCTTTTGATGTGCGTGGATATGGTACATATGAGAGTAAAAGGGAAGAGATAGGTAGTATGTTTGTGAGAAGAAAGATGGATGTGTTGGTATTGAGCGAAACTAAGTTGAAAGGGAGATGATAATGTAAATTTGGGAGTGTAGTTGGGAGGTTCTTAGGAGTGAACAGAGAACGAGGGAGAAAAGGGGTGGCTATACTAGTAAGTGAAGAAGTAGGTAAGCATGTAGTGGAGTGGAAGGAAGTTTCATCAAGGTTAATGTGGATGAAGGTGAAACTGGGGAGGAAGATGTTGCTTTTTGTAGGTACCTATGGGCCTGGTAGTGAGTAGAGTGTAGAGAAAAGGGAGGCTTTTTAGATGGATTTAAATTAGTGCATATAGGGATTAGAAAGAAATGTCAATGTAGTGGTGTTGGGAGACCTTAATGCTATGGTAGGAAAGGAACTGATAGACGGAGTGATTGGGAAGTATGGGGTTCCATGGAAAAATCGTAGTGCAGAGATGATGGTGGAGATGTGTCTCAAAAGAGAGTTGATGATAGAAATTTTTTTGTTAAGGAAAAAAGTCAGGCATAAGTACACATGGGAGAGGGTGGTGGATGGAATGGTCGAAGATATATCATTAATGGTCTATACAATGGTAACCAGGAGTATAGTAGGAAGAGTTAAGGATGTACATGTTCTACGGGGAGAGACTGGGAGGCTATCAGATCATTTTTTGGTGGAAGGTAAGTTGAGAATGGAGAATAGGTGGAAAAGGAGGAAAAATGGCAAAAAGTAGGGAAGTACTTTGAGTGAACTGCTTAAGGGAGTGTCGCCAGCGATATTTCGAAAAATTCTGGTACATGAGCGAATTTTAGGTAAATATTTAAAAAAAAATCTCTGTAATGGTGGCAACACTCATACAAAGTTATACAGCTGTATTTCGTGTCTATTTTTATACAAAATAAAATAGATAAAATATTGGCAACCTCTGGCAACCTTGGCAACCCCATTGCATAAAAAAAAAACATTCTGTATATTGAAATAGCGTCAACCTTTCTATAACTATCTCGTTTTTGGTACAGAACTGCGTTTATGGAGATATTTGGCAATTCCTCCCTACAGCATACCCCACTAAGACATTGGACAGGGCACCAGTACTCTAGAAAAGGCCAATAGAAGGTGACGTCGCTCTTGGCGCTCTCACCGTACGCAACAATTTTGATTCCTCGCCCTGTATTTTTGCTGTGATCATGGGAAAATTAACAAGAAACAAGAAAGTGAAGCGACAGAATATAGAGAGGGCCTGTGAGTGCCTGAAGTAGAAACAAGAAGTTATAAGAAAGAGAAGAAAAGCAGCAAAGCTGCGCCCAGCACTCCGCAAGCATTTACTAGCCACGCCCACCTTACACCTCCTCCACCCACGCCATACCACTCACCCTCACCTCCCACCTCATCAGCAAAGAAGAGAAAATTGGAGATTTGCTATACATCGCAACCATCAAACAAATGGTCGCGAAAAATGGTCGCAAAAATTTAAATTTCCTTCCTGTAAAGTTTATGTTTTTGTTCATTCTGTTGTAATATCTTCGGTTGTTGTTTTTTTAATGAATTTTTGTCATTTTTGTTTCATTTGAAAGTAAACATCATGCTCTTTATTTTCTACAGTAAAAAGTAAAAGAAATTTTTATTTTTTATTTTTTATTTATGAAACCTGAATTTTGCAGCATTTTTTAATTATTCAGAGAAACAAGTAAAAAAAAAAATAAGAGGTGTTATTTTGAAATCAAATGTATTCAATAAAATTTGTTTCCCTTATTCTAAGCTTTCATTTCATACCAAGCTGAATGATGTTCAAGAATTTTCCATTAAGTAATTAGAGCTTTAATTGAGCTCACTTTATCTTCATTAAATATTCACTATGCCTTATATATACATGGGAGGAACACAATATCCTGAGGAATTACACGCTAATATAAGGGGTATTTATACCTATATTCATTAAATACATATTTGAAAAATATCACCTACTCTATAAAGTGATGCGATACTCCCTAATGAGAAAGAAATGGAGGAGTATAAAAAGAATCTGAGAGAGGAGTGGGAGGGAGTGAAGGATAGAGTAGAACTAGGAGTGGAGGAGGAATGTGGGTGGTTCATGGAGGGCGTCATAAAGTGTGCAAAGATGGTGTGTGGAACAAGGAGGATGGGAGGAATTAGAAAGAAGAGTAGTGAGTGGTGGGATGAGGGAGCAAAGAGAAGAAGCAGGATTTTATAGGTTGGTTATATATTAGGACGAGGGATCATATGAGAGATAAAAAGTAAAGGGAAGAAAAGTAAACCATAAGATAAGGGAGGCAAAGAGGAGACCAGATGTGAAAAGGGGTAAGAGTATAACAGAAAATTTTGAAATTAATAAAAACATGTTTTTGGAAGGAAATTAAGAGAAGAGGAGGTATTGCAGGTATATGGGATAGGAGGAAAGCTGTTAAGAGCCGTCAAGAATTTTTACGAGAGTAGCAGAGTTTGTGTTAGGATTAGAAATGGAGAGAGTGAATGGTTTGAGGTAAAGGTGGGACTTCGCCAGAGATGTGTTATGTCGTCTTGGCTGTTTACTTTTTACATGAATGGGTTGTTACGGGAGGTAAATGCAAGGATAGTGGACCAGGGATTGAAGATGGTTAAAGACAATTGAGAAAAGTGGGAGATAAGCCAGTTGTTGTTTGGTGACGACACTGCGCTTGTAGCAGGATCAGAGGAGGGGTTGAGGAAGTTAGTGACAGAGTTTGGGATGGTATGTGAAAGAAGGGAGTTGAATATAAATATGGGTAAAAGTAAGGTGATGAGATGTACAAGGGGAGAAAGTGGCAGCAGACTGGAAGTGAGGCTTAAAGGAGAGATACTGGAGGAAGTGGATAGTTTTAGATACTTGGTTGCGAATGTCGCGGGAAAGGTAGGAGTGGGGATGGAGGTAGAATGTAGATTGAGAGAGGCGAGTAAAGGCCTTGGGGAGTTGAAAAGTGTAATGAGAAATAGACAATTGGGAATAGATGCTAGGAGAAGATTGTATGAAGGAGCATTTTACCGACAGCACAGTACGGGGCAGAAACATGGAATATAAGAAAGGAAGAGAGGAGATTGAATGTGTTTCAGATGAAATACCTGAGAAGTATGATAGGGACCACTAGGCTAGATAGAGTGAGAAATGAGGAGGTGAGGAGGAGAACAGGGGTGGAAAGGGAGTTGGGAGATAGGGTTGATGAAAGAGTATTAGGATGGTTTGGACACATGGAAAGAATGAGTTAAGAAAGATTAGTAAAAGAGATGTGGAAGGCAGAGGTTGGGAGTATGAACATGAGGGGGCGATCTAGGATGAGATGTATCGATGGGGTGAAAGGGCATTGGGGAGGAGGGGAATGTCTGTTGATGAAGGACGGGAGAGGACAGAAGATAGGGATGTATGGAGAATGGTTGTGTATGGATGATGCTGTGATGCATGAGGGGGAGTGGGTGGGGGATGGGGGGTGAGGGAGTATGTATGAGAAATAAATTGACGCAGCCCGAAGGGATTTCTCCCCGTCTTCTCCTTTTCTACATGAGGGGATGGAGAGGGGGGGGGTCGCCGAATTTATGAAGCACCCTTGCTGTGGATGTGCTGTGTCTTGCGACACTGCTTCTGACCCAGAGCAGTGGACAAGATGCAGAGATGACCCGTCATCCAGTAAATGCTAAGATAAGATTGAGGGAAGAGGGTAGAGGTGAGTGGAGTATGTTCGGTATAGAATGGGTGGGAGTTGTTTTTATGCCTTTGTTTTTTGGCTACCTCCCTTGTAAGGGGGAAGAAAGCCTTTGGTATATGTATGTATGTATGTATGTATGTATGTATGTATGTATGTATGTATGTATGTATGTATGTATGCATGTATGTATATATGCATATATATATATATATATGTATATATATATATATATATACATATATATATACACATATATATATACATATATATATATATGTATATGTGTGTGTATATTGTTACGGGCTGGCTGGTTTGTGAAGATACGTTACGTATAACGGATAAGTGCTTAAGAACCAGCTCACTTCTAGAAGCCACTGTAGGACTGAACTATCTGGTCAGGGCCTAGATAATTCGTAAGACTAGAAGTAAAGGTAACAAAGAAGATTCCAGGAAAGGAATATTAAACTAGCGATAAAACTAGTAAACGAAATTATTAATGTGAAAATATTTACAGGCAATCAACACAAAAGAGAATGGGCAGTAGGGTCAATGGGACCGTACATGATTATAAGAATATGGAAATTATCGTTCAAATAAGAAACACAAGATAAGTATACAATATGGTACTATCTAAGTACAAAGAGATCAGGAACATGCATCAGAATAAGTAATAAGTACATATATAAGTATAAAGTAATACAATGTATATCAGACACGTAATGTAGGCAAAAAGGGTGATCACTTCACACCAATCGTCTCATGAGTCTAAACTTCCAGTTTTTATCAAGAGATGAGATATGCGAGAAATGACAAGGAGTCAGCGATTTCCACCGCTTATATACCATTGGACCGGAAGCGGGATACTTCCGGTTAAGGGTGCGGGTGAGGAGGAGGGTAAGTTAACACACGTCAACATGGGTAGTTTTAGGACCCTCGACTCGCTTGAACAATCTACTTATTTAGTAACTGTCAAATCTGTGCGCTCCGAACTATTCAGGATTTCGCTTGTCTGTTTGTTCTACAAGAGTGCGCACCTCTCTCCGCACGTAGGCAAGATTACATATAGTGGACGGGCGTTACTGCTTAACATTGTTACAATACATACATAGACAAGAAATATGAACATAGTTATGTAATACAAAGGAACACAATTCTATAACATAATTACACATATGACGTAATATCTAATATTACGTTACACCTCCACCGTTTGGGAAAGCTTTTCACTTTCTGTTGAAAAGCTATGTTCTAGAAAGGACGTCGACTAAAACATTAAAGACGCCTTTTATATGATGAATTGTTAGATTAAAGGGTTGGAGAAATAAACTCCAACGTGTAAGTCTCGGATTCTTGTTTTTCATAGTCTGTAGGAACTTTAAGGGGTTGTGATCCGAATATACTTGAATGGTAGTTGAGGAACCCAGGTAGACTTCGAAGTGGATAAGGGCCTGGACCAAAGCGAGCGTCTCCTTCTCAATTGTTGAGTAGTTCTTCTGCGCAGGGGACAGCTTCTTGCTGTAGTAGGCGATAGCGTGAAGAACTTCATTGTGTTCTTGCAAGAGGGCGGCACCGATACCGGTGTCGCTGGCGTCGACTTGCAGAAGAAAGGGTCGTTGGAAATCGGGTGCCCTTAGAACTGGTGCGTTAGTGAGAAGGGACTTCAGGTTTTTGAAGGCCGTCTCACAGGTAGGTGTCCACACGAAGTTGTGGTCTTTTCTCAACAGGTCAGTCAATGGTTCTGCTACATCTTGTTTCTCAGATAAGTGTCCTACTTTTATCTGATGATTTTTTTTGTATCCGAGAGTTTTCCAAGGGAATCTCAGGAGGATTAGGCAGGTTATCAGGAGGCTCTTCCGATTCTATTGTGGTAGAGCTGCAAGCTGGAATTGGATCTCTGGAATGATAAGGTTTTAAGGTATTTATGTGACAGAGACGGGAACTCTTTCTTCTGTCTGGAGTTTTGATTATGTAGTTGAGATCACTGGCTCTGGACAAGACTTCATAGGGTCCTTTGTATTTAGCCTGCAATGGATCTCCTGGTATGGGAAGATAAAGCAACACTTGATCTCCTGGAGAGAAAGTTCTAAGTTTAGAATTTTTATCATACCGACCTTTCATTACTCGTTGAGCATTCGTCAAGTTCTCTCTTGCCAACTTCCAAGCTTCTAACAACTTCTCGGTGACCTGGGACACGTATTTCAAAGAAGGAACTGGTGGTTCTTCTTTCATCCATTGTTCATGAAGTATCTTTAGGGGACCACGGACTTCATGACCGAAGACTAATTCTGACGGGCTGAATCCAAGGCTTTCTTGAATTGTTGTTCGGGTGGCGAACAACAAAAAGGGGAGTCCGTCTTCCCAATTTCGAGTGTTCTCAGCACAGAATATTCTTAACATTGTCTTGAGCGTTTGGTGAAAGCGCTCTAGAGCACCTTGTGATTGAGGATGATAGGCGGAGGAAGTTACATGATTTATACCTAGTGTTACAAGAGTTTCCCTAAACTTGTTGGAAAGAAAATTACTTCCTTGATCACTTTGAATGTTCTTAGGAAATCCTACCATAGTGAAATATTTCAACATTTCTCTGATTATGTTTTGAGCTTTAATATTTTTCAAAGGAATTGCTTCTGGAAAACGAGTGCTCATACACATGATTGTGAGAATGTACTGATTTCCTTTACTTGAAGGAGGTAAAGGTCCTACACAGTCAATAAGAACTTTTTTAAATGGCTCTTCCATTACAGGAATGGGATGGAGTGGAGCTTCTACAATTTTCTGGTTGGGCTTACCTACAAGTTGACATGTATGACATGTTTTACAATATTGGGCAACATCTTTGACAACCGTGGGCCAATGGAAATGTTGGGTTATGTTGAACAAGGTCTTTCTTACCCCTAAGTGACCTGCTAAGGGAGTATCATGAGCCAATCTTAGAACATTATTCCTGAAACCAAGAGGGAGGACTATTTGATTCCTTACTTGCCATGGCTGGTCAGCGGTTGCGGTGGATGCTCTCCATTTTCGCATTAGGACTCCGTTTTCTATATAGAAACCTCGTGACATATTTTCAACTTCTTCTGGAGATGAAACAATCTCGTACAAATTTTTAAGAGAATGATCTGACTTCTGTTCTTTGATTAATTCTGCTCTAGATAGAGAAACTGGTGAAGAAGAAGATGGGTCAGTTTGGGAGAATAGGGATTCTAAATTATAGGTCTGCTCTTCAGATTTCTTGTACTGAGATCTGGTTACAGCACAAGCGGGAAACAACTGTAAGTTATCTGAAGGTTCTACTGAGGTCTTAGGGTTATTTGTTATTAAGGGAGAAATGACTTTGCTTCCAGCGATGTCATTGGCCAACAATAAGGATATTCCTACTATGGGAAGAGAGTCTACTACTGCTACTTTAACCATTCCGGTTGTTAAATCAGACCGCAAGAAAACATTATGTAATGGACATTTTACAATTCCTCCAACTCCTTCTATCAATATATCATAACCTGTATATGACTCACCCAGATTCTGCAAGACAGAATTCAAAATCAGACTTTGCTTTGCTCCTGTGTCTCGGAGTATGGA
>NC_134820.1:622589-627589 GCF_046742065.1 Oratosquilla oratoria | reverse complement strand
TGGTACATATTATATTCGTAAATTATAGGACATTAAAGGTCAGAATGATAGAGTTCAGAACAATGGAGGCCATGTCGATAATGGTCATGTTAGTGGAGGCTAGTATAGTAAAGTTCAGAAGATGAAATGGTCAGGGTGATAAAAATCAGAATAGTAAGGGTCAGGGCGGTAAAGGTTAGGGTTGTGAAGGTGAGGGCAATAAAAGTCAGGGCAGTAAAGGTGACGTAGAGTAAAGGTCAGAGCGATAAAGGCTGGGACGTTACAGGTCAGCGTGGTAAAGGTCATTTCGTAAGACAACCCTATTCACATTTCACAGGACATAATGCTATTTTTTTTTCCACATTACGTAATCACTCTCATTTCTTATATGAACTTGGATGACAGATAACAGCATAAGAAAGGGGAGGGGGTAAATGACAGCACGTTTTTTGACCATTAAGGAGTGTCATTGGACATATTTTTTTCATTAAGGATGCTGGTTGAAAAACGTTTAAGGGGAGTGAGAACATAAAGTCTTTCTGGAATTACAAAAGGCCTTTGCTTGGGTGCCACGAAAGAAACTGAGGGCGATTCTTATTTATTTCCAATATGAGGTGCCCGCCCTTACTTGTCATGCAGTAAAGCAGATATAGACAGTGACCATAGAAGGGTAGGTTGCACAGATAAATTCAGTTTCAAGCTGAGAGAAATAGATTGGTCTTCAGAAAGAAGATAAACCATGCGAAAATAAAAGGTAACAAAAAAGGAATTTTAATTATAATTGAATATATATATATATATATATATATATATATATACATATATATAATATATATGTATACATACATATACATATATATATATATATATATGTGGATATATATGTATATATATATATATATACAGTATATATATATACAGTATATATACATATATATATATATATATATATATATATATATATGACGTAAGCGGAATAGGAAACACAGGAGTCTTAGTCTTGAGTTTATTCCTGACTAGTTTCGCAGGTATGCTTTTTCAAAGGAATAGGTTTACAAACGGGCTGTGGGCATTATATATATGGTTCTCTTTGTTTGCCAACCACAAAAACACAAACAAGAGAACTGGTGACTTGAAATGGACAAAATCTACCGCGACACTTGCCCTCCAAGAATGGCTTCCCAGTATCCCTTTTTCCCACTTCGGCCTACCCTCTCCAGCTTTCTTCCTTTTACTCTGACGTTCCTTCTTGCACCATGCTACCTTGCCCCAACTTTTTTATCATGATTTATTCTTTTAATACTATTTGTTACTATTTATTTTCAACACTATTATTTTTATCATTGTTATTATAATTATTATTATGATTATCATTACTATTATTATCATTACATATATTTATTATTATTACCATCATTATTATTATTACTTTCATTATCTTTGTTATTATTATTATTATTGTTATTATTATTGTTACTATTATTATTGAAACATTTAATTTTTCGTTTTTATTATCATTGTTATCACTATTATTGTTATAATTACTATTAATAATCTCTTTTCATTTCTTTGTTATTAGTATTATCATATTTCTATCTTTATCTTTATTATTATTATTATCATTATTATTATTATTACTTTTATTTATTGTTATTATTATCATTATTATTATTATTACTTCTATTTTATTGTTATTATAATTTTTGTTATTATTATTGTTACTATTATTATTCAAATTGTTATCATCATTGTTATCATTACTATTGTTCTATTAATAATTTCTTTGTCATTAGTATTATCATATTTAATTGTAAAATTTCATCATTGTTACGTTAGCCACAATGTAATGTTCACACTCGTCACCAACTATGGTAACTCGGGGAGGTGGTGAGGTCCACCCCATGTATATAATGCCCACAGTCCGTTTGTAAACCTATTCCTTTGAAAAAGCATACCTGCGAAACTAGTCGGGAATAAACTCAAGACTAAGACTCTTGTGTTTCCTATTCCACTTACGTCAACCTGTCAGAATGAGGATTACACATTCTTATCGAACTATACAGTTTTCCTGTACTTCTGATATTATTTCTCCGATAGTGGGTTTAAAGTGTAAATTGTAACAACTGTGTTATAACATAATAGTTTCCCATGTATAAATGTGTATACATTATGTATATATATATATATATATATATATATATATATATATATATATATATGTACATATATATTCATATATATATGTAATATATGTGTATATATATATATGTATATATTATATATATATACATATATGTATATATATATATATATATATATATATACTGTGTATGTATATATATATATATATATATATATACATACTGTATATGTATGTATATATATATATATGGGATACGAACCCTGACCCGTGCGTCGAAAATCACGAGGTCAAGACGCTAGCAACCATGCTACGGGGATGGTTCCCGACCACGCTTCACGTAACAATGGAAGATCTAGTCTCAATTTCATCTAATCCCGTATTAGGCGAGCCCTCCGACAAGTTGGGTATGTTTCAGACAAATTGAACATTTTTAGAAGCTCCGCCATGGGATACGAACCCTGACCCGTGCGTCGAAAATCACGAGGTCAAGACGCTAGCAACCATGCTACGGTGATGGTTCCCCGACCACGCTTCACGTAACAATGGAAGATCTAGTCTTGACCTCGTGATTTTCGACGCACGGGTCAGGGTTCGTATCCCATGGCGGAGCTTCAAAAAATGTTCAATTTGTCTTAAACATACCCAACTTGTCGGAGGGCTCGCCTAATACGGGATTAGATGAAATTGAGACTAGATCTTCCATTGTTACGTGAAGCGTGGTCGGAACCATCACCGTAGCATGGTTGCTAGCGTCTTGACCTCGTGATTTTCGACGCACGGGTCAGGGTTCGTATCCCATGGCGGAGCTTCTAAAAATGTTCAATTTGTCTTAAACATACCCAACTTGTCGGAGGGCTCGCCTAATACGGGATTAGATGAAATTGAGACTAGATCTTCCATTGTTACGTGAAGCGTGGTCGGGAACCATCACCGTAGCATGGTTGCTAGCGTCTTGACCTCGTGATTTTCGACGCACGGGTCAGGGTTCGTATTCCATGGCGGAGCTTCTAAAAATGTTCAATATATATATATATATATATATATATATATATATATATATATATACATATATATATATATATAATATGGGCATTGTCGATGTTAAAGACAATATATTCCAATATAATAAAAACACCACATGCACTTCCCACAATACATACAATCTCACCAATCCGGATTAAATCACTGTGATAAAGTAGAAGGGCAGTTTCATCTCTCAGGGGATAGGCCGGTCATGCATCGGACCATTAAGCCTGAAATACAGCTACACTAATCTATTGAGTATCACAAGAAAATCCGTGGAGAAAGTGTAGCTGTATTTCAGGCTTAATGGTCCGATGCATGACCGGCCTATTCCCTGAGAGATGAAACTGCCCTTCTACTTTATCACAGTGATTTAATCCGGATTGGTGAGATTGTATGTATTGTGAGAAGTGCATGTGGTGTTTTTGTTATATTGGAATGGGTGTGGTTATGAATGAAATTTGAAATCAGTGCATTCAGCTCCATAGGAAAAAATAAAGGAAAACACAAATATTTTTATTTTTTCTGCAGGGTAATAAGTGATTTTAGGAAGGCATCAGATTATATTTTTGAAGATAGAAATGGGGATATTATTAAATGCAAAGGCAGAAGGATTAAAAGATTAGGAGAATTTTACCACAAGCTTTACTCCCCAAATACCAGAGTTCAGTTGATAAGTTATTTTTAGACGATAGCAGTGTACCAAAAATTACAAATGAGGAAGTAAAGTTTACTCTGAATGGTGTGGAACTATGAAAAGCATCAGAGGAAATATATCGTTAGATCTTCTAAAGAATTCTGGGAAAGAAATTTATTGTAGATTAGCTTAACTATTTTCCAAATGTATATGTCTGGAAAGCGTTCCTGAATCACAGAGCATTGCAAGAGTGATTTTATTTTACAAGAAAGGAGATCAGAAAGAATAGTAATTACCACCCGTTTAGTCTGTTATCAAGTGTATACAACGTGTTTTCAAAGATTCTTACAAACAGACTCAGTCCAGTTTTAGGCGAAAACCAGCTAAGAGAACAGGCAGGCTTTAAAGGCATGTACTCCACTATACCATTTACAGACATTGCATAACTCACCATCCCACTACCACAATGTGGGAAGTGAAAAACCTTTGGTAGGGAAAGCCCTGTCAGATGCGGCAAGCCGCCGAGTTTTTTAGGCCACTATTTGGGTTGCCTCCCCCTTGTACAGTGCTGTCGGGAACCCAGAATCGAACTCACGACCACATGCTCATGAGTTTGATACGATATCCACTGTGCTACCACGCTGCCCATTGAATTTACTGATTGTGAAAACGTGGTAAAGCAAGGAATACGGCAAGTTTGGGAGAGATTTTCAAAGATGAATTCAGAAGTGTAGGGATTGAACATGAATAGGAATATTTGAATCACCTTAGATTTGCAGAGGACATTTTTTTTCAATTCTAGAAACAGTAGAAGACTTACTTGCAAGATAAAAAGATAAGTGAGAAGCCAAACTAATGTTAAAACACACACACACACACACACACACACACACACACACACACACACACACACACACACACACACACACACACACACACACACACACACACACACACACACACACACACACACACACACACACACACACACACACACACACACACACACACACACACACACACACACACACACACACACACACACACACACACACACACACACACACACACACACATATATATTATATATATATATATATATATATATATATACTGTATATATATATATGTGTGTATATATATATATGTATATATATATATATATATACATACGTACATACATACGTACATACATACATACATACATACATACATACA
>NC_134820.1:612589-617589 GCF_046742065.1 Oratosquilla oratoria | reverse complement strand
ACTGTATATATATATATATATATATATATATATATATACATACACATATGTTTATATCATATATATATATATATATATATATTATATATATATATATATTATATATATGTATATACTTTGGTTAAAATCAACCGCGCTAATAGATTTAACTATCTTAAGTTGTATTTTCTTTAGTTTAAGGAAGGACTTCCTATCAACTTCATTCAATTTATGAACGAAATCATCCATGATGAACGGAAAAGAAAAGCGCTGGAGAATGCCGATAAGTTCTATTAAAAGTGTAACAGTATGTAAAGACTGTTGACAACGACACCAAAAACTCAGAGTTTTTTCACCTCACTAAGAGGCTTCTTCAGGGTGAGAGGACTTCATTGCTGTAGAGGCGCTGTACTATTCTAGGCGGGCTAGTGGTGAGTGGAGAAGATGGCTAAGCGGAGGCCTAATATACGGGGCCTACGGCTCAGCCGACTCGGTCCGGGTGGAATGCTGGGCTCTGATTGGCCCGGGGGATACCTCCTCTGAACTCGGGCTGCGTAAGGAAGCTCCAGTTGTTCTACGGTTCAGTTGACCCAGCCCGGGTAGAATGCTGGGTTCTGATTGGCTGCTGGGTTCCTCCCGTGATCTTGGGTAATGGGAGGAGGCTCTGGTTCGCCTTCTGATGTCTGGCGATACTGGCTGGAGTTCATGGCGGCTTGGCGGAAGGTCTTGCTTAAGTTGAAGGGAGCGCTGTTCCTGGGGGCGAGCTGAAGGAAGAATGAAATCAGAAGAAAGTTGTACATTAATGTTAGGGTGACGAGAAAATATAGCTACGGCTTCTGCGATTTGCATACGTCTATGGTTGGACTCTCTGTGGAGAATGGTAGTAGAGTCAATTAATGTCTGAAGGGGTGGCTTTTTGTCATGGTGATCAATGTAATGTTGAAAGATGGATCCTTGTTTACGGTGGTATTGGAGGCGTCTTCTTAAAGTGGTGGAGGTTCTACCAATGTAAGTGTTGGAGCCGTCACAGCGGCCCTCCTGATAGGTAAACTCATAAATAACATTAGTAGAGGCCTCGCTAGGGGTCTTAGGGGCAGTGTTATTTCTCATAACCAAGGATCTAGTGAGGTTTGGTTTGCAGTAAATTCTTACAGCGATGGTAGTGTCTGTATCAGTGGGGGTGACTCCTCTTTTTATGATACTTTTAATGGCATCACATATGTATATATATATATATAATATATGTATATATATATGTATATATTTATATATACATATATATATGCATATACATATATATATTATACATATATCATATATATATACATATATATATATGTATATATATATACATATTTATATATATATATATTTATATATTTATCAATCTGTCGGTGAAAAGGCATTACAGCTTATATCTTTTAAGAATATTATTCACACGAACCCTGAAGCTTGCAAAGGTATGATATGGAATCGTCTCTGCGTGAAGGTTTTGCACCTTTAACTACGCACTCGTCGAAGTTGGTTCTGTCTACCCAATTAGACAAACGCTGTGACAGTCTTAAACTGACGCCTGAACAGTTTTGAATCGTCAATGTGATATTTTCAACTACTGTCTACATAAGAATGGAGAAGACTGAAAAAGACCTTAAGGCCTAGACTAGGCAGTTCCATGTCCCTTGTCACCTATCATCCCATCCATAAAGTTATTAAACCTCTAAAAGCAGCCAATAGTTTCAACGCTCACTATATGGTTAATAAGTCTATTCCATTCGTTAAGCACTCTATTGGTAAAACAGTTCTCGCCTATTTCCTTCTTAAATTTAACTCTTCTCTACCTTGCGATGGTGATGATTATACTGAAAAGGAAGAGGGACTTAGAGAGAAGCCTTTGGAGTGTTTGTAATTCTTAATGTTCAGAAATCTGAATAGTGCAAAAACGTACTTTCTTCATAAATCGCGAAGGTGTAAGGAGGAGGGAAAGTTGGATAGCTTCCAGTCAGACACGCCCAGACGTCTCTAAGTAGACTTTCTTTTACCTTTATACAGAAATATACATTACTTTTATTATAACACCAAAAAGAAACAATTGTATTGTTGAAATGAAATATATTATGGCAATTTTGCTGGTTAAAAAATACTTTGCTACACCAATCTGGTAGAAATATGTATAATATTCATAGATGCGGTTTGTGTTATAATTGAGGATTTACTTTGCATGCTGTGGATACGCAGTATATAAATTGAATACCTTCCACATTTGATAAAAACTATTGAAACAGATCGAAACTATATGTAATCTGTCGGAGGGTCAAATTTGCTGTTTCAGTATGCTTAGTCTTGTTTCAATATTTATCAGACAAGTCTGGATTTGTGTAGCTCTCCGTTCCTATGATTAAAAACACTACAGTATTTAGTTTCGTTTTTCTATTAAATGTTGCATTTAATCGTAAATAATATGTTTTAAGTAACAGGGCTTTGATCACTGAAGGTGGGTGACAGACCGAACAGAAGTTTCGAAATAGTTCGTATGATTTCACAATGAGCGAAGCAAGTGGAACAAAGTTATATGCTCGACTGTCCTCAAGTAATGTATTTCCGCATAGGAACTGAAGTAAAATGTGTTCGGAGGAGACATTTTGATAAAAGAAAAAAAAAAGACACCTGGAAAATGTCTTTTCAAATACATTCGTTTCCTTTTTTTATCTTCATTTATTAGAGTGACATCAATGGCGTTTATAACACTGGCCAACAGATAAGAACGATGGAGGTCAAGACGATGGCAGTTCTAATCCTGTCATCAGCAAATTGAACCAATGTTATGCTTCATTAAGTTCCACGAAGCAAAGTTCTGCAAAGCGCCACCTTGGAGGAGCGGAACTTGTAAAAGAAAGAAAAGAATAAATAAATAGATAAATAGATGAATGAATAGATTATCGATAAATAGATAGATAATAGATAAATGATTGAGGATGGTGCTTCCAAAAATTTATCAAAATCATCTGACGTCAAACTGAAAATATAATTACGAGTGCTGCCGTCTCCTACTTTACTCTGGATGGCCCAAGGTGATTCTGTTCAATGTAGGGAAGGACGCATTTATTCTAGAAATGTCTTCCTTTAGGAGGAACAAAATCCAAGAAGAAAAACTTTCTCCCTGTTGAAAATCTTATATATATATATATATATATATATATATATATATATATATATATACATATATATACATACATATATATACATATATATACATATATATACATATATATAACATATATACATATATATATACATATATATATATATATATATATATATATATATATATATATATATGTATTTAAGATTTTCAACAGGGAGAAAGTTTTTCTTCTTGGATTGTGTTCCTCCTAAAGGAAGACATTTCTAGAATAAATGCGTCTAGAATAAATGGTCAACAGAAGTAGGGCATGGAAAATCAATGACTGCCTTGACCTTGTCCTACGAGGTTAAAATTCCTTGTGAGTTTCTTTCTGGAGGAAGGAGCACTTCTTAAGCTTCAGTTTGAGGCTTACCTTTGTTGGTCGTGAGAAGACAGTGTTAAGAGTATGTAAGTATTAGCAAACCAATTTCGAAGCGATGATCACATAACCAAGGTACATGAATACAGAATGGCCTATAAGATCTGCAAAGACTGCGTGCATAAGTCGTGTGAGTACTGATGGAGCTGAAACAAAACTCATGGCTAGTCGTTTGAAGTGATAGCTTCCCATAAGGTTACAGAAGGCTGTCAGAGGTCTAGACTCTGGAGCAAGGTGGATCTAGAAATATCCCGGCATAAGATCTAAGGTCGTGAATACTACGTTGTTTTCATCGACGGAGTGTAAGAGGTCTTGCAATGCAGGGATTGGGTGTCTATCTGGCATAGTTAGTTTATTTAATTCCCTGAAGTCTACTACAAGACGGAAGGAACCATCGTGTTAAGGGACAACAAAGAAAGGGAAATTTCATTCACTGATTGATAGTTCAATGATGTCCTGAGGAATCATGTCCTGGATAAGGTTATCTACAATCTTTCGTTTACTGTGCGGCATTCTGTATGCGGGAATGTAATGCGGTTTAGAGTTCTCACGAAAGGGTATATGATGCTGAATGAAGTTAGTAACTCCGAGGGGTTGACCTGGAGTGGCAATAGTTTACCCGAACTTTTTAAAAAGTTCAATCAAGTCTGCTTGTGCATCAGGGAAGTCTATGTGAATGGAATGAGATGCATTAATGAGTTTCTGTGCCACTGGCAGGTCGGAAATTGTGGCATGATTTTGATGTATAAGGGATATACTTCAAAATTGCTAATGTTTGTACCAACTGTGAGATGGATGCGTTAGTGTCATTGGCAATCAAAATGCAAGTGTGAATTTTCTTTGACGTTGAGCTGATGGCTGAAATGAGAGAAATGCCGTTGACACGGCAAGTCTCTGGCAAGCAGAATACATCGGTGTCTGGGTTTGAAAACCTTGTTGTATTTTTTTGTATACCCATGAGGAAACAATGTCTTTGGGCTGATGAGCACTGCGTGAGTGTGTTTGAATGTAGATAACACTTCTGAGACTGGGGTGGACTCAATGTTGAATTCCACTATAAGGGGCAAGAAAATTTCCCCAATCGATGAAAAACCAACGGTACTTAATGGGTGTTTAGTCCTGAATTTAGCTGATTTGGGCTTGCGGGAGGAGTTAGTACGTCTGGTACATATGGAATGCATGTCAAAAGATGTCAGTAATGTGGAAGAGGTAGAGACCTGGGCAGGGTTTGGAGTGGTTGAACACTGAGAACTCTACTCTATGGAGGTGGTGGAGCAATTAGTACTAGCGACAGGCGTATCCTCGTGTGATAAAGGGGAGTGAATTTGAAGGGAGCACAGGCAACTGACGATGAGCCATGGTCTACTTGTGCCTGCTCGGTCACGTGATTCTTATTTACAGGATGAGGAGTTGCTGGTGGTAATACAGGAAGAAAATGGTTCGCGTAAATGATACAATTTT
>NC_134820.1:590089-607589 GCF_046742065.1 Oratosquilla oratoria | reverse complement strand
GAATTTGCGCTTGTCTTTAACCAAACATGTTTAAAAGAGAACTTACTGCCTATTTATTCTAATATATGTATATATATACATTTATATATATATATATATATATGTATATACTTATATATACATATATATATTATATATATACATATATATATATGTATATACATATATATATACATATATATAATATATATATACATGTATATATATATGTATACATTATATATATATATATATACATGTATATATATATATATATATGTATATATATATATACATATATATATATATGTATATATATATAATACATATATACATATATATATGTATATATATATATATATATATTTATATATACATATATATATATAAATATGTATATATATACAGATATATATCTATATATGTATGTATATATGTATATATATATATATATATATATATATATATATACATATATATATATTCAGTGATGAAGGAAAAATATATAATATACTGAAGAGGAGCAATTTGACAATGTATTAGCTCCCCTTGAATCTTGTAATTTATTCCTAGAATGTCTTTTAACCAATACTAGAATATAGAGGACATCAGATTTGGGTTTTCCTTCTGTCAAAAAGGATGTTCGAACTCACTAGATTAACTTATTTATCATTGTTTGAGAAAAGTAATGACTCACTCTATATCAAAAGCTGATGGGCAGGTGGTTTTGCCATACAAGTTTAATTTTTCAGGTACATTGGAATAATTTAGAGGTATCAGACGAACTTGTCCAGCCTAGAGTTGATTCCCTCAGTAAAAGAATACCTATATTGACCTCCCTAAGCTGTATAAGATCGTCTGGTGGCAGGTAGATTGAATATAAGTTATAGGCGTTAAAGGGTCAAATATGTTGTGGAAGCAATAATTGATTATAATACTTTGAAAGTGAAGTATATTGTTTAACTAACATAAAGACAACAAAAGATTGCTGATATATACGTGATTCCTGGTGGGAAATACAATGATTAGCTGTAGTGATAAAACATGACGACAAGACCTTTCGATCTTTCGATCCACAATGAGGTCAGAATAAAATATATATACTGTATATATTGGTGAGACGTTAGCTTCTAACTTTGGTATCTTTTGTTGCTAATAACCTAAAAGCCCTGTTCACACAGTGGTTTAAACCACACGGAAACCCCAGTGGTGCCACATAATCAAGGAAAAACTGCGTGGCTGTATGTGAACAACCCCACTGATTTTAATTGTAATTCAACTACCTCGGTTCAAACCGTTAGTTTGAACAAGGCCTAAATGCTTCGATTAATGCTCCTTAGTTGACAAAGCGGTGAAATCATAAGTCCGAGAATTATACGTTTCGATAATTCTTTGACGGGATCTGTTTCAGCATATAGAATTCATCATCTGCATATGAGATGAGGAATATATGACATTTGATAATCAGAATTGCAGGTAAATATGTGAATAATTGATGCATCTGAAAATCATCATAATCTTTGTAAATCGTGCTTGTCTCATGTTAGGTTAAGTATATATGTATATACTCGTATATGAATATATGTATATGTATATACAGTATATATATATACATATATATATATAATATATATATGAATATATATATATACATATATATACATATACATATATGTGTGTATATATATATGTATATATGTGTGTATATATATATATATATGTATATATATAATATATATGTATATATATGTATATGTATATATATATATATATATATATATATATATATATATGTATGTATGTATGTATGTATGTATGTATGTATGTATGTATGTATGTATGTATATATGAAATGTGTTAAGTACTTTTCTTTCCCTGATCATTTTCTTAATCCTGTATCAAAAAAGTTGTGGCGGCATATTCTTTTTGTCGGCGCCTATGCACCTAGGTTTCTTAATCCAACACTCGCCAACTGCCACTTAAGTGGACGTTTGGGTCCACCTCGGGCATTGGTGTTTTATATCCTGGGCTAATTCCCGAAGTGGGTTAATGTCCTGGGTCCAAACGTCCGCACAAGTGGCGGTTGGCGAGCGTCAGATTAAGAGACCCAGGTGTATGTGGATATGTTGTAGAGTAGAAATATAAGGTGATAATCAGAATTCACCTTAATATTTAAGGTTAGCGCTACCAAATGGGAAAGGTATTAAATCATAATCACTCCACTCCCCCCAAAAAAGAAAATAATGATAACAATAATGATAATATTAATATTTTTGTTAAATTGGATAGCTGCTGACGTTCTGACGATTTGTGTAGCTTATCGCTCAAAATTGCGGAAGGCCTTTTTTTCCCTTATTGTTCAATGGATAACAGAAGTTCCCGATATCCGTTTGTGAACCAGTATCTGCAGATTTCGAGGTTTCTTACCTCTTCTTCAATTGGATGGTAATAGTAAATATTTTAATCCTCTTTGTCTATATGCTTACAATTAGAAGAACCTCACCGAGTGGGCTGTGATTTTTTGTCCGTAACTGTTATGATCAAACGTCACTATGGTGTTCAAGCTTGTTTTTTTTTTTCTCTTTTTTTTTTTTTTTTTTTAAGGGAAGCATCAATTGATTCTGCTGTGTATTTGAAGGTGGTCTGAGTTTTTCTATTAAAACAGCTTCTGCTATTTGTAGTCTGTAGTGACCATTTATTCGGTAAATGATTGAAGTATTATTTCTTAAATCTGCTGTTTGTGGTCTTTTGTCATGTTGTGCTGTGTAGTGAGCAACAATTCCACCATTGTAACGATGGTGATACATCCTTTTTTTCTAGAGAAGTTTTGGTGAATCTTAATGTATTTTGAAATGATACACAATTCCCTGTCTGGCATGTATGTTCATACACTACATTGTTTTCACTCTGTTCTCTTGTGTTAGCTGTATTGTTCCTCAAAATGAGTGACACGGTTTTGTTTGGTTTGTAATATCAGACTAAGTTTATCTTAATATTGTGTGCTAGGGTAACTCCGTTTTTAACTATTCAACGAATACCCTTTTTCCTCTTCTTTGCTATGTTCATTATAAAACATCTTATAAAAGATGTTGATAATTTCCAGATTGTCATTTTGTTCCGACGAACCTTCAAGGAACCTCTCCATTGTACGGGAAACTCATTGTTGGTTAAGAGTTGCCTGATGCGTTCAAGTCCGTTGTATCTTGCCAGGTGCTTCAGTGAGTGGCAGCTCTTTTGGCAAATGCAGCAAGAACACTTTTTTTTTTGTAATTGCTGCTGCATTCACCTCTGGCGTCCATGACAGTCCCGTTATTAGTGGCCTTAGTGAATAAGGAGGTTTTAATTTTGGTGTCGTTAATATCAACGAGGACGTCAAGGAAAGAGAGTTTTCCATCTGTGCTTGATTCCGTAGTAAATTGTAAGACGGATTTTTCTGTAAACTTCTGGGCTAGATGAGCAAGGTCTTGTGGGACATCAAAGGAGAGGAAGCAGTCGTCAGTATAATAATAATAATAAAATAATGATAATGATAATAGAATAATAAAATAATAACAATAATGATAATAACAATGATAACAATAATGATAATGATGATGATAATAATAATGATAATGATAATAACAATAACAATAACAATTATAATGATGATAATGTTGGTAATAATAATAATAATAATAATAATAATAATAATAGTAATAATAATGGTAATAATAATATTGGTAGCAATAATAATAATGATAATAATGGTAATAATAATAATAATAATGGTAATAATAATAATAATAATAATAATAATAATAATAATAATAATAATAATAATAATAATAATAATAATAATAATAATAATAATAATAGTAATAGTAATAATGATGATGATGATGATGATGATGATAATGATGGTAATAACAATAATAATAATAATAATAATAATAATAATTAATAATAATAATAATAATAATAATAATGATAATAATAATATAACAAGAATATAATAATAATAATAATAATAATAATAATAATATAATAATAGTAATAATAATAATAATAATAATAATAATAATAATATTAATTATAATAATAATAGTAATGATAATAATAATAATAATAATAATAATAATAATAATAATAATAATAATAATAAATAATAAATAAATAATAAATGATAATAATAATGATAATAATAATGATAATAATAATGATAATGATAATAATAATAATAATAATAATAATAATAATGATAATAATAATAATAATAATAATAATAATAATAATAATAATAATAATAATAATAATAATAATAATAATAATAATAATAATACTAACAGTACTAACTGTACTAACAATAGTAATAATAGTAATAATAGTAATAATAATAAGTAACCAAATAAATAAATTAGAATAAGAAAAATGGCAAGTATTATGGTGATTAGAATGATTCTGATAATCAGAATAACATTTATGAATATAGAATGACAGCATGATAGAATATTTAAGGCTAGAACCATATGACGCAAATGTCTAGGGACAAGACTATAAGCTCATGAATTTCTTGCACAATACACGTTTCACTGAAATACCACGTAATGATATGAAGAATGGTGCCTGCGTCGAGGTCAACTAAGGAAAGCTGGGATGGGAAGGAAAGGAAAGGAAGGAAAGTAAAGGAGGGGAAGGAAGGAGCGGGCAGGAGGGAAAGTGAGGAAGAGAGAAGGAAAAGGAGGGAAGCGGAGGTGAGAGGAGGGGAAGGAAGGGAAGGAGAGGAGCGGAAGTGAGGAATAGAGGAAGGAAAAGGAGATGAGAGGAGGAGGGAAGGAAGGGAAGGATGAGGAGGGGAAGTGAGTCGAGGACAGAAAGGAGGGGAAGGGAGGTGAAAGGAGGAGAGGAGTAGAATAGAGTAGGGGAAGGAAGGGGAGGAGGGGAGGGGAAGTGAGGAGGAGAAGAGGGAATTTAAGGGAATGAAAGTGAGAGGAAGAGAGGAGTAGAAAAGAGGAGAGAAAGGTAGGGGAGGAAAGAAGGGAAAAGAGGAGAGTCGAGGGGAGGAGGGGAAAAGAGGGGAGGAAAAAGGAAAAAACAACGTGTTCATTATCATATCTTCCTCCTCGCTCCCCGCAATCTCACCCCCCCCCTCCTCGTCTTCATTCATCCCTTCTTCCCTCAACTCTCTCCCCTCACCCCTCCTCTTATCCCCTCCCCTTCACACACACACACACACACTTCCTCCGCCTTTGCCACCAGCCCTGCCTCTTTCTTCTTCTGTTCTTTTTTCTTTTGTTAATGTTTTTGGCGTGTTTACGCCGCGACCGGCAGCCGCCACAGAGCCGGAAGCTTTTCCTCCTCCTCCTCCTCCTTCTTGCCGGAGCAGCGCCTTTGTCTTATGTCTGCCTTGTGTAGTCCTATTGCTATATATATTCTTTATTGAAGAAGTCATTGATACTAGATTTATTATTCTTGTTATTCTATTAGTAATAGCATCATTATCAACATTATTATAATTATTATTGTTGTTCATATGATTATTGCCATTATTATTATTGTTGTTGTTGTTGGTGGTGGTGTTATTCATTTTGTTTTACTGGCCTGGATATGGACCAAATGATCATCTTCTTTAACTTTTCTTTATTTATTGATATGCTTGTATATAATAAAGACGAAATTACATGAGTTGCCAAGTACCACTTTTGGACACGTGACCGAAATAATCTGATTATGGTTGTTTCAAGTATGGACTCATAATATATCGGCCTTCAACAGTTTGTTGTATCATATATCGCTTCTCATGAAGTGTACATTAAGTGTCATAAGGTGTAAAACGTGACAAAGCATGCCAATAAGAGAACGTTCAGTCTATCACAAAGTTGGAATAAGAATTAACAAATGAATAGATAGATGAAATAAGAGTATATATATATATGATAGATAAGAATATAAATAGATACAATATAATAAAATTAGATTGATAAATAGATGAATAAATTAAGAGAATGAATAAATGAGCATAGCTAAATCAAATATCTATGAAAATATATTTCTAAGCACCGATCCTAACTTGTTTTCAATGTGATTACAGTCTTCGACCGATGCAATGCCATCACTTCTTTATGAACATCCATACATTCTCCTTCGTCTCATCCCCCCTTTTTCGTCTTTTGTCGCGATATCTTTGGTGCCAGCTGTACGCCAGATTATGGAAATTGAGATAAATCGTAAGTTGTGAATAAATAGATAAATCAATAAAAGATGCATAAATGAATAAAGAAAAATAGATGAATAATAATCTCCGTCACATCACATGATCTGTATAAGGACTAGTTATAATTTTCATTCATTGTATTAAGAAGTTATCCCTGAGTTATCATAACCTATCCGTTACTTCGCCCCAGACCACTTACCTCCATCCATCCTAGACTCTTTCAACTTCACCCAGTTCCTGCACCCCACATCTAACCTGCTCTCATTTATTTATTTATCTATTTATTTATTTATTTATTTATTTATTTATTTATTTATTTATTTATTTATTTATTTATTTATTTATTTATTTATCTATTCACTTATTTATTTATTTATTTATTTATTTTTTATTTATTTCTTTATTTATTTTTTATTTATTTATTTATTTATCTTTATTTATTTATTTATTTATGTATTCGTTTATTTATTTATTTATTTATTTACTTATTCATTTATTTATTTATTTATTTATTTATTTATTTATTTATTTATATATCTATCTATTTATTTATCTATTTACTTATCTATTTATTTATTAATTTATTTATTTATCTATTCATTTATTCATTTATTTATTTATTTATTTATTTATTTGTTTATTTGTTTGTTTATTTATCTATTTATCTATTTACCAGAGGAACAGACCTGGCCTGAATTGGGTCACCAGGTTTGTAAGAAAATAGAAAAGAATAAAAATAAACAGGTAAACGAATAAAATCAAAATGATAATAATACTTCTGTATCTTTGTACCAAATTTATTTATTTATCTATTTAAAAGCCAGAATCGGGTTTCTAAGTTTGCAAGGAAGTATAAATGAGTAACAGGTGAAATTAGAATGATAATTTCATGTTCATGTACCAAATGGCTTCTTCCACTTTGTCATAATAATGATAATAATAATACCATAAAGATCGCTGTGTTGAAGGTCTAAGGTCTTTTTCTGTCAGAGATAAATTACTTCTTGTATTATGAAACGTTTCCAAGCAATTTTATTCAACCGAAATCTCTTGCACTCCAACAAGATGACCCTTTTGAATGGAAAGCTCCAAAACTATTCTCCAGTACTATTTTTTTTTCAAAATCTCCTAAAAGAAAGAAAGAATGAAATGATAAAAATCGTCCCAAGTGGTAGGTTGGTTTCGAATGCTTTGCTCAATCCCTAACATCTCCCGGTGATTTCCCCTTTTCCTTCAATACAGCAGCTAAGCGCCTCCTTGCGTAAGGAGCTCCTCCTCTTGTTCGTTGACCGACAGCAGAACCCCCCGCCTTCCTTGGATCAGCACATCCGAAGTTGGCTTCATTAGTGCTTGTAGCTTTAGCCAGTTCTTAAACGAGTTTCCAAGATAATGGAACTTTTAAGAAAAGTAATTAAACATTCATTATCTGGCCTCCCCCACCCCTTCCCCCCTCCCCCTCCCTCCTACCCGCACCCTTCATCCATCAGGGTCCTTCAGCCTCAATTGGAATCCCTGCTCCTCTTAATTCATCTCCGTTCATGCCTCACGTTCTTGACTTTATTCCAGCTGTCGCCATATGATTTTGTTCAGCTGAGGACGAGTTCCGAGCATGAATGGTGGCATAGAACTCCCTGTGAGCTGAATGAAATCGCCTGGCATCAGCTGGAAAGTGAAAGTGAAACTGTGACATAGGCCCAAAAGTGGGTTAAATTTCGGAAAAGTTTTGCAGTTCAGATATTTGCGTGTGTGTGTGTGTGTGTGTGTGTGTGTGTGTGTGTGTGTGTGTGTGTGTGTGTGTGTGTGTGTGTGTGTGTGTGTATGTGTGTGTGTGTGTGTTTTCTTCTTTTCTTTTCTTTCAATTAAATGCGTCATTTTTTTTCTCTCTCTAAATAACAGTCGCAAATTACTTGTACCATAATTTACCTCTGAATTTTCCTCTTTGAAAAAGAAAAAAACCCAAAACTAATTCGGAGAAATATTACGTTAGGTTAGGTTAGTTTAGGTTAGATTTGGCTAGACTAGGTTAAGTTAGACTAGGTTAAGTTAGACTATGCTTGGATAAGTTAGACTAGGTTAGGTTAAGGTCGGCTATGTTAGACTAGGTTACGCTAGACCGGGTTTTGGTAGTTTAGATTAGGCTAGGCTTGGCCATATTATGTTAGGCTTGGCTAGGTAAGACTAGATTAGGTTAGGTTTGGCTAGGTTAGCTTAGGCTACGCTAGGATCGGCCTGGGAAGGTTACGGTAAGCTAGGCAAGGCTAGGCGTTGGTAGGCTAGGGTTGGCTAGGTTACATTAGATTAGACGGTCTAGGCTTGGTTAGATTTTATCAGGCTAGGCTTGGCTAGGTTAGATTAGGTTAGCTTAGGCTTAACTTGGTTAGGCTAGTCTCGTCTTGGCAAGGTTACGCTAAACTAGGTAAGGTTAAGTTTGGCTATGCTAGGTTGAGTTAGGTTAGGTTATACCAAAGGTTTAAAAGGAAATTAATGACATAAGGAGTATTTTGGGAAAAATTATTGATAGAGATAAGAACTATCGAAGAGGTGTAAATATGACATGTATTTTAAAGCATGGCCTGCAAATTCCTGGTTTTTAATGTGGGATTTATTCTCGCAGAGCTAAAGATTTTAGCTGCAGCTTCCGGCATAAAAATAATTAAAAAAATTTTTTTGCAATGATATAGAATATTGTACAAATGTGGGATCATCGCATAAAATTTCCCATATTTTTTCAAGAGCCAATTTTTAAAGAAGTAAGTTACGGTATGAGAGGTACAAAGAAAAGACAAGTAAAGCATAAGATAAAGGGGACAAAGAGAAGAGCAGATGTGAAATGGAGTAAGAGTATGACAAACATTATTGAAAGTAATAAAAATATGTTTTGGAAAGAAAGTAAGAGAGGAAGAGGAGGTGAATCAAGTAGAGAAGAAAAAGTAAGATGTGCAGATGGAGTGATGATAATGAAAGAGACGACAATAAGGGGAAGATGGGCAGAGTATTTTAGGGAGTTGCTAAATGAATAGGATAGGGAGGGAAAGGTAGTCGCAGTGGGTAGTGCTAAGAAAATGACAATGATGAGAGAGGAAAATGGAGGAGAAATAAGGAAAGATGAGTGAAGGCAGTTGTTAGATGATAGGTAGCGCTAAGAAAATGACAGTGATGAGTGAAGGAAATGGAGGAGAAATAAGGAAAGAAGAGGTTAAGGCAGTTGTTAAGATGATGAGAGTAGGTGAGGCACCTGGGTTAGGTGTCATGCAGAATGTCAAAAAAAAAGAAAAAAAAAAAAAAGAGAGAGAGAGAGAGATGATGGACTGGCTGGTGAGGTTGTTTAATGCTTTTTTAAGAGAAGGTAGAGTGCCGGAGGACTGTAGGAGTGCCTGTATATTTCCACTTTACAAGGTAAAAGAGGACAAGTGTGAGTTAGTAGTCTCAGAGGGATTAGTTTAAGTGTAGATGGGAAGGCTTATGGGAGAGTTTTGATTGAGAAGATTAGGAAAGGAATAGAGGAACAGTGTGTGTTTAGGACTGGTAGGGGTTGCGTGCATCAGATTCTGTGGTAAGACATATATGTGAGAAAGCTTTAGGAAAAGACAAGGATGTTTTGGGGGGCTTTATAGATTTAGAAAAGGCTTATGACAGGGTAGACAGGAATAAAATGGATAGGGGGAAAGCTGTAAAGAGCACGCAAAAGTTTTTACGAGAATATTAGAGCTGGTGCTAGAATTAGAAATGGAGAGAGTGAGTGGCTTGAGGTAAAGGTGGGACTTTGCCATGGATGTGTTATGTCGCCCTGGCTGTTCAATTTATACATGGATGAGGTGGTGCAAGAGGTAAATGCAAGGGTAATGGTCCAGGGATTTGGAGATGTTTAAAAGAAAGTGAGAAAAAATGGGAGATAAACCAGTTGTTGTTTGCTAACGACACTGCTCTTGTGGCAGGATCAAAGGGGGAACTGAGGAAGTAAGTGACAGAGTTTAAAAAGGTTATGCGAAAAGAGGAAGTTGAAGATAAATGTGGGTAAAAGTAAGGTAATGAGATGTACAAGGGGAGAAAGTAGTAGAAGACTGGAAGTGAGTATTAAGGGAGAGAGACTGGAGGAAGTGGATAGCTTTAGATACTCGGGTGCGAATGTGGAGGGGAAAGGAAGGAGTGCAGGTAGAGGTAGAATGTAGACTGAGAGAAGCAAGTAAATGCCTTGGGGGGTTAAAAAGTGTAATGCAAAATAGACATTTGGGAATGGATGCTAAAAGGAGGTTGTATGAAGGAGTGATTGTGCCGACAAGACTGTATGGGTCAGAAATATGGAACATAAGAGAGGAAGAGAGGAGGAGTTTGAATGTGTTTGAGATGAGGTGTCTGAGAAGTATGATAGGGGTTAATAGGCATGGGTTATTTAACTATACCTATGCATTTATCTATTTATTCTATTGATTATTATTCATATTATTATATTTTCTATTTATTTTTCTTTAATTTATCATTATTACATTTTTTCTGCATACGACCTTGTTATGGACCAAAAGGTCTCCTGTCGGTATGCTCCGCCTTTGTAATCTTTTATAATCCTTTGAACGGGGGTGGAAAGGGAGCTGAGAAATAGGGTTGATTAAAGAGTATTGGGGTGGTTTGGACACATGGAAAGAATGAGTGAGGAAAGATCAGTAAAAGAGGTGTGGAAGGCAGAGGTGGAGAGAGTGAACATGAGGGGGCGACCGAGGATGAGATGGATGGGGTAAAGGGGGCATTGGGGAAGAAGGGAATATCTATTGAGGAGGGACGGGAGAAGACAGAAGATAGAGGTGAATGGAGAATGGTTGTGTATGGATGATGCTGTGATGCTTGAAAGGGAGGGTAGGGAGATAGGGGATGAGGGAGTATGTGCGAGAAAAATTATTTGACGCAGCCCGAAGGGATTTCTACCCGTCTTCTCCTTTTCTGCATGAGGGGATAGAGAAGGATGGTCGCTGATTTAATGAAGCGGACTTGCTGTGGATGTGGTGTGTCTTGCGACACTGCTTCTGACTCAGGTCAGTGGGCGAGATGCAGGGATGACCCGTCATCCAGGAGGAGCTAAGGTGAGAGGGAGTGAGGGAGTCGAGCATGTGGGGATGGAATGGTTGGGAGGGGATTTTATGCCTTTGTTTATTGGCTACCTCCCCTGTAAGGAGGAAAAAGCCTTTGGTATATGTAAGTTACGGTATAAGGAATATATATTTTTTATTTATAAGACTGGTAAATTTTGAGTTTATAAGTATGACATATATGTTGCAAATACATCGTCGGAATTCCAATGTGTGTATTCCTCTGTTTCCCATCAAATGAGTAAAGTTTTCTGGCATTATACAGAGGTGGAGAGTGAGGAAGGAAGAGAGAAGAGAGAGAAGTGAGGAGGGAAGAGGGAGAAGGAGGAAAGAGGGAAGAAGAAAGAGGAGGGAAGAAGGAAGAGGAGGGAAGAGGTAGGAGGAGAGAAGAGGAAGGAAGAGTGAAAAGAGAAGAAGAAGGAAGAAGGATGAGGAGGGAAGAGAGAGGAGAAGGGAAGAGGGAGGAGGAGGGAAGAAGAAGAAGGTGGAAAGAGGGAGGAGTAGGGGAGGGAAGACGAGGGAAGAGAGAGGTGGAGAGAAGAGGGGGAGAAGAGAGAAGAGTAGGGAAGAGAGAGGAGTAGGAAGATGGAGGAAAGAAGAGCGAAAAGAGAGGGAGAAAGAGAGGAAGCGGCACATTTAAGTGAAATATTCATATACATAAGTTGCCTCGTTGTGATGCACTGGGAAAGCGCACTTCCGTTCCTCCGAAACATCCACACACACTCGGGGACAAAAGTTCTGGCCCATCCGACTGTTTTTCCCACGTATATACGTTTGTTAATGTCTATGTAACATACATATTTCCACACAGCATTTGCATTACTTTATGATGTATATCTTGTATAAAATGTATCTAGGTGCCCAACGACATATGTTCTCTTTATATCTTGAAAAATGTAAGGAATTTTTCTATCTTACACTTTTGACCTGATATATCAATTTATTTTGTATTAGAATCCCTCCTACTAAATCTACATGCCAGAGTATAAGAAGGATATTGTTATAAACACTATAAACTTATACATATATATATATATATATATATATATATATATATATATATATACTGTACAGTGTATATATATATAAGTATATATATATATATATATATATATACATGTATATATATATACATATATATATGTATATATATGTATATATATATACATATATATGTATATATATATATATATATATATATATATGTATATATATATGTGTGTGTGTGTGTGTGTGTGTGTGTGTGTGTGTGTGTGTGTGTGTGTGTGTGTGTGTGTGTGTGTGTGTGTTTGTGTGTGTGTGTGTGTGTGTGTGTGTGTGTGTGTGTGTGTGTGTGTGTGTGTGTGTGTGTGTGTGTGTGTGTGTGTGTGTGCAGAAAAACCACTAGGAAAATAGCAGAAAGGAGACCGAGCGCTTTCGTTTACTCAGATATTTTCAAGATACAAGTACAGAAAAGAAACAAGTATATATACCCAGAGGGTAGGGTAGATCTCTCCCCGTGACCTATGGACTCAGAGTTCCGAGAGTTTGGGTTACAATTTTCTTAATAATAAAATCATCCAATTTGTACAATCCATGACTTAGATTTAAATTATTAACAAATTTACCCTTGATAAGACTGGACTCTATGATATTTCTATTCAAATATGAATTACTTTTAACAATTACTTTAGCTGCCCCCCAATTAATACAATAGCTAAACTCCCTAAGATGAAGTAATAACGCGTTGGACGTTTGTCCACTTCTAACCCTATACCTATGTTGTTTTAATCTAACATTTAATTCCTTTCCAGTCTGACCAATATAACATTTGTTGCAATCTTTACCTGGAATTTTATATACACAATCTTCCTTATTTTTAGGTGAATTTTTAATTAGAATACTTTTGACTGTGTTGGAGCTTCTAAAAAATAACTTGGATGTTGAAATTCTTAAGAATATGCAGTAATTCAATAAAATGATCATGGTAAGGAAGAACGAGAAGATTTTTAGAATTGAATGTGTCTCTACCTTTATTATCAAAATAAGACTTCCTAGTCATTTTTTTTAGAATTTTCAATGAGATAATTGGGATATTTTAATTTTGAAGCTGTCATTCATTCTTGAGAATTCACCCTACAAAAACTCTGGACTACAATTACGATAAGCTAGAAGGTACATTGATGATAACACAGATGCCTTGTTCTGTAATGACGAGAAGAGTAAAAATGAGCATATTAAAGAACATTGGTAGGTTTCCTATAAACATCAAATTTGAAAAAAAACTTTCATTTCTGTATATCAATGCATCAAGGAAAGGTAATTGGTTATTTTGTTCTATTCCCATTGTAAAATTGATAGAAGGGACTAGGGTGTTAAGCTGTGACAAGAAAATAGACGGATCATCATTAATAGGCCAAATACACAAAATATCATCAATGTATCTAATCCATATAAAGACTGCTTAGAATTGGAGAAATCGGATTACTCATTGCCATACCAATATTCTGTAAATAATATTTGTCATTAAACTTAAAATAGGAATCTAAAACACATAATTTAATTAAATCAATAATGGTGGCAGTAGGCAATGGTAAATCAATTTTCTCCAATTCTTCTTCCATGTACACCAATAGATCATTAACGGGAACACGGGTAAACAAAGAAGTGACATCATAGCTTATAAGAATAAAATCATGGTCAATCTTAAGGTTATTAAGGTTGTTAACACGAGATCGAGAAATACATCTCGCACCGCTACCATTCACCCCACAGATCCCCCTCGAGAACACGTAAGTTTTGCACCTGTTGCCAAACACCAGGGCACATGGAAAGCATGTGCTACCACAAATACCCCAACACAGCCAAACCAACACTGCGATTTTCACGGGAATTACTTTCATTTTTCTGACAAATGTCGTGTATTGCGATCACAGACACCGCATAAACAAGGATCAATATTCCCTGCAAGACATTCGCGTAACCCATCTCCTACATATTCACGTCACACATCTCCTGTGAGATATGTACGTAACACATCCCCCGCAGGTCAGTCACGTGACACCTCTCCCGCATGACTCCATACTACGAAGCCTCAGTGCCATTCAAGGACAGTGAACACTTACACAGACATACAGACGTCAACGTTACCAATATACACACTGGACATCCCAAAGACATCTTCCCATACATTAACCTTTAACGCCACGTCTGGAAACACCAAACTGACAGTTTTTCTCGACACGGGTTTACCAATAAACATCATGTCAGTGAACAGTTTTAATAAATTCCGCACTCTAACAAAGCGAGTAGCCTTTTTGGAACCCCAAACGTAAATTTGTGCAATGTGGATGGGGTCCCTTTCCTTATCATTGGAAAATTCTCTCTTGACATTAGCTTCAAAGACGAGTGCCCATCCATTTCAGTTTCTACTTACGTAGCTGATGTTCACTTCCCTGCTGATATCCTCATAGGCTTAACATTGATGAAGCAATATAATATTATTATTTATCCTGCTCAATATGGCATCATTTATGCAAATCACTTCCTCCCTGCATTGCCATCAGCAAATTCTCCTAAAGTCAACCATCTCAATGTGGCCAAGCAGGCAAAGCCTGATTTAACGTCAAGAATTCCAGCACAACTGCTCAAACTAACTCTGCTTCATCACACAAGGATGGACCAGCTCTTGATGGCACCGACTCACACAAACATGCACACGACTCTAACCCTTTTACTTCACTACCAACTTTAGGAAGACATTCCAAGCGTAACAAGCGCGCAAACTCTTCTCGAAGGTCAAAATTTGCGAAACGAAAGACAAAACACCCAGTAAATAACGTTGATCTTTCACTGTCAGAGGACCATTTCTTGCCCCTCTTTGAGGATTTCAACACATAATCCTCTCTAGTCTCGGAAGTGTTATCTACTCTCCAACACACTCACGCAGTGCTTATCAGCCGACATACTCTGTATGCCAGAAAGCTGCCACGTAAGTGACATTTCCCTGATTTCAGCCACCAGCTCAACGCCAAAGAAAGGTCATACTTGCATTTTAATTGCCAATGACACTAACGCACTCTTCCATCTTACAGTTGGTACAAACATTTCCAAGTATATCCTTTGCATATTAAAGTTATGGATGACAAATTTCCAACGTTTCAAGTCTGTGCCAGTTTGCGATGTAAAAGCAGCACAGGAACCTATTGATGCATCTCAGCTTAATCATATTGATTTCCCTGATGCACAAGCAGACTTGCTTGCACTTTGCAGCAAGTTCAGACAGACCATTGCCACGGAAGGTGAACCCCTTGGAACCACTAATGTTATTCAGCATAATATATCCCTTCGTGAGAACTCAAAACCATGTTACATTCCCCCATACAGATTACCACACAGCAAACGTATGATTGTAGATGACCTTATTCAAGACATGATTGCGCAAGATAACATCGACTATCTATTAGCGAATGGAATTTTCCACTCTTCATAGTGCCAAAACAAGACGGGTCCTTCCGACCTGTAGTAGGCTTCAGAGAGTTAAATAAACTCACTGTACCCGACCGATACCCGATTCCACACCTCCACGAGCTCCTCCACTTTGTCGGTGAAAACAACGTAGTTTACACGACCTTGGACCTTATGTCGGGATATTTCCAGATCCCCTTGCCTCAGAGTCTAGGCCACTGACAGCTTTTAACATACCAACAGGACACTATCAATTCATCCAAATAGTATTAAACGTTCAGTTTTCTCTTCAGTGTTTCTAAGAGCTTTCCGTATTTGTAGTCCTGAATTTATTGATGACGAAATCAGAAATGCTTCTAACATTAGGCTAGAACTAAAATACCCTAAGCAATTCCTTAATATTGCTTACAATTTTGCAAGGAAATAAATTTTAACCCCTCAGCCTAAATCATCTTTTAGTTATTATAATGTTTTAATCTTACCATTTCAAGAAAATTTGTTAAGTGTCACAAAATTATTAAAAAGATTTAAGGTAAAGGTAGTTTTTAAAAATGATAGTACAATAAAACATAATCTCACCAACAATAGTATTGAAATTAGAAAAGGATCCATTTATAAAATTCCTTGCAAAATGTGTAATCAATTTTACATAGGTCAAACTGCCAAACCTTTAAACATTAGAATTGAACAACACAAGAAAAATGTTAGGGATGGCAATGATTCTAGTGGAATATTCAAGCATATTGAATTAAATAATCATCCAGTTGATTGGGGCAATGCCCAGGCAATCTATTATACTAACAACATAATAGCAAGAAAATTAATAGACTGTAGTTTGATCCATACCACCAGTGATCAAAATACCAACCCACACAAGGGCTTACAGTGCTCGACAAAAGTTCTCGGCGCCTCAGCGAATCTAAACAAAAATGCACAAAAATGTAATTAATCATTTTATTTATTGGATTTTTACTCACCTAATACTTGGTTGGGAGTCCTTTGCGCTTTAACACAGCCTCAAGACGACGTGGAAGTGAAGCAGCTAGGTTGTGGAGGGTTGTAGGCTCAAAATTATCCCAGATTTCCTGAATGGCTGCCTCGAGCTTGGGTATAGAGCTGACGTCTTTGCCTTGTAACCTCTTCTTTATAATGTGCCACAAATTTTCAATTGGGTTCAAATCAGGGCTATTACCTGGCCAGTCCTTTATAAAGTTCACTTCACAGTCGTTGAGCCAAGTAGTGATGGATTTAGCAGTGTGGTAGGGGGCACCGTCCTGCTGAAAAACTGTGGCACCTGTTTTTTCAAATGATTCAGGTAAATTTTCACACAGAAGCTCCAAGTACACGTTTTGGTTCACTTTTAAGTTCTTGGGTAACACTACTAATGACCCCAAGCCCTTGCCGCTGAAACAGCCCCACACCATTAAAGTATCAGGGAATTTGACAGTACCCTTGACGTACTGAGGATCAAGCGGGTCACTTCCATGTCGCCGGTACACCTTTGCACCACGGTTACAGGTGACACTGAAGGTGGCCTCGTCAGACCACAAAACGTCAAGCCAGTCGTCCTCAGTCCAGTGAGAGTATTTCTTGGCAAATTCAATCCTTCTGGCTTTCTGCTTCTTGGTGACAAGTGGCTTAGCAACAGGCTGGTGACTCACGTACCCAAGCTCATGCACCCTTCGTGACACTGTCCTAACAGACACCTCACCAAACACCCCAGGGTTCTGTTCCTTCACTACCCTTGCTGTCTTACGAGGAGATGCCTCTAGGGAACAGAACCCTGGGGTGTTTGGTGAGGTGTCTG
>NC_134820.1:577589-582589 GCF_046742065.1 Oratosquilla oratoria | reverse complement strand
CTTCAACCAGTTCCCTCACTTCATACCCTGGTACCCTTCACCACCAACTAGCCTAGCTAGCTCCACCGTCTTCTTCACAGCATCATTAACCCCCTTCTGTGGACCAAAGCCTGTGAAATCGCACACACATTCCGACCACAATGCCCTCCAGCAACCATTGACTGCCTGGGAGCGCAAATTCTTAAGGCACTCCTGCACAATTGAGAGGCAGTCAGCAATATTGATTTTTTTTTTCAATATTGAATAAAGTTAAAGTCAGGGTTTGCATCCAATGCAGCGTGAAGCCTCTGCATGCATCTGCGTGTGTAATAGGCTTTGAGGGCAGCTATCACACACTGATCAAGAGGCTGTGTGGGGTAGGTTGTGTTTGGCGGCATAAACGCAACCTCAACGTCGTCGCACATTCCATCAAGTGATACTGGGTGACCTGGAGCATTGTCTAGGAGCAAGAGGATTTTGTTTGGGAGACCCTTCTCTTGTAGGTATGCCCATAACTCCTTCAGGAAACAGTGGTGGGACCAGTCAATAGCGATGGTGTTGGTTGTCCATGCTTTTACATTATGCATCCAGAACACTGGCAGAAAGTTCTTGTTTCCTCCCTTAAGTGCTCTTGGATTAGTAGACTTGTATATAAATCCTGACTTGATGGTGTGGCCAACAGGGTTGGCACAAAGCATCGGTCCTTAGCAGCTTTGAACCCTGGCGCACTCTTCTCCTTGGCGACAAAGGTCCTGGTAGGCGTCTTCTTCCAGAAGAGACCTGTTTCATCTATATTCCATACCTGGTAAGGCCTGTATCCCTTATCTTCAATAATTTTCTTCAAAGCGCTAGGGAATCCAGCTGCCAAACCTGATTCCCAGCACATTTTCAAATTGTACAAGGAAAACCGCCTCTTGAATCTGTCAAACCATCCTTTACTCGCTAAAAATTCAGACTACATGGTGGCAGGACGGTCTGGTTCTGCATTGGTGCTAGCCTCTGCACAAGTACTAGCCTCTGCATTGGTGCTAGCCTTATCACTCGTTACTCTGTCATACAGTGCTTTTCCCTTTGCACGAATCGCATTGCTATCAATTGGATTACATTTTTGTTCTGGTCTGTTATTCACGCATATAAAGCAGATTCCATCATAGATATAGCACTGTTTCTTACCTACGACACTTGCTTAGCTGAAGGAGGAGCAGTATATGCCAGTGCTGCCCTAATGTTTCTTTATTGAACGCACTGTGCTATCATCTACATTAAATAGCTTCTCAACAGCAGAATTGTTCATATTACCCGCCTACACTTGTCTAGCAACTTCACCTTCTCCTCCAAATTCATCACTTTCTTTAATCTTTTCGGAGTAGACTAGTCACGAGATGTTACTGCTCGGTTGGGGACCACACTTCACCACAAACACGCGAAATGAAGGACACACAAACACACACAAAGTTATATAAATTTCTTCGAGCTGACCGAACTGTCACATGAACAAACAAGACAATAACTGAGACAGAGTGGTGGACTGGTTGACTGGCGGACTGACGGGCTGACAGTGAAGGGATGAAGGATGGAGGGTAGTGTAGTGACACAATGACAGGCTGCTTTGTTATCTTTATCACGAATTTTGGTGTCGGGCTGGCGGACTGGCGGACTGGCGGACTGGCGGACTGGCGGACTGGCGGACTGGCGGACTGGCGGACTGGCGGACTGGCGGACTGGCGGACTGACGGACTGGCGTGCTGATGGTTAATAAGAAAATGAGAGAGGAAGGGTAGTGACGCGGTGATAGTCAGCTTTATTATTTTTCGCGTGAAATTTGGTAAATATGTTTGTGCTGCTGGAAACTCGCAAATGTACGAACCTCGCCTAACTGGAACTCGCATATGTTAAGTCCTACTGTATATATATATATATATATATATATATATATATACACATATATATATATATACATATAGAGTAGGCTCTCATCTCCACTATGATAGTGCATTGGTAAGTATGTAACTCGAGCACACAAATATATAAGAAAAGTTGAGCTCAACTTATATCTGTCTTGATGGTGAATTGGTCTAAGTCACTACGTCACTGTTCACGTGCTTGCTGCCGTTGGTTCGAGTCCTCGGGAGTACCACGTTTCAATTTCTGCATGTGCCTCCACGGTTCTTCCGATGTTGATGGCTTAGAATTAAAATGCATTGTGGTTGATAAAAATGTATCTCTAGTCTTTGGGACCCATTCAGTGTTGTACAAATACTTGCCCGTGTTCGTAGACTTACCAATGTACGATCATAGTAGAGGTGGGTTGAACGCAAACTTTCGTGTATGTATATGTAACTCGAGCATACAAATATATGAGAAAAGTTACGCTCAACTTATATCTCTCTTGTTGGTGCATTGGTCTAAGTCACTACGGCACTGTTCATGTGCTTGCCGCCGTTGGTTCGAGTCCTCGGGCGTACCACGTTTCAATTTCTGCATGTGCCTCCACGGTTCTTCCGATGTTGATGGCTTAGAATTAAAATGCATTGTGATTGATAAAAATGTATCTCTAGTCACTGGGACCCATTCAGTGTTGTACAAATACTTTCCCGCGTTCGTATACTTATCAATGTACTATCATAGTAGAGGTGGGTTGAACGCAAACTTTCGAGTATGTGTATGTAACTCGAGCATACAAATATATGAGAAAAGTTACGCTCAACTTATATCTCTCTTGTTAGTGCATTGGTCTAAGTCACTACGGCACTGTTCATGTGCTTGCCGCCGTTGGTTCGAGTCCTCGGGCGTACCACTTTTCAATTTCTGCATGTGCCTCCACGGTTCTTCCGATGTTGATGGCTTAGAATTAAAGTGCATTGTGGTTGGTAAAAAAATGTATCTCTAGTCACTGGGACCCATTCAGTGTTGTACAAATACTTTCCCGCGTTCGTATACTTACCAATGTACTATCATATTAGAGGTGGGTTGAACGCAAACTTTTGAGTATGTGTATGTAACTCGAGCATACAAATATATGAGAAAAGTTAACCTCAACTTATATCTCTCTTGATGGTGTATTAGTCTAAGTCACTACGGCACTGTTCATGTGCTTGCCGCCGTTGGTTCGAGTCCTCGGGCGTACCACGTTTCAATTTCTGCATGTGCCTCCACGGTTCTTCCGATGTTGATGGCTTAGAATTAAAGTGCATTGTGGTTGATAAAAATGTATCTCTAGTCCCTGGGACCCATTCAGTGTTGTACAAATGCATATATATATATATATATATATATATATATATATATATATATATATATATATATATAATGTGTCCATGAGTCGTGTGATCACTGAAAGAGCTGAAACAAGACCTATGGCTAGTCATTTGAATTAATAAAGACACGTAGATGTGCTAATGTCTGTCAGAAGTCTAGGCTCTGGAGCAAGGGGAATCTGGAAATATCCCGAAATAAGATCTAAGGTCGACAGAGAGAAAAATATATTGTAATGCGGAGGTGGGATATTGATCTGGTATGATTAGTTTATCTAACTCTCTGATGTCTACTACAGTGCGGAAGGAACCGTCGTGTTTAGGGATAACAAAGTCGGGGAAATTCCATTCGTTGATGGATGATTCTATAATGTCTTGCTCAATCATGTTTTGAATGGGGTTCCTACAACCATGCATTTACTGTGTGGCATTCTGTATGCGGGAATGTAGCATAGTTTTGAGTTCTCACGAAGGAGTATGTGATGGTGAATATGATTAGTGACTCCGAGGGGCTCACCCGGAATGGCAATGGTATGTCTGAAATTGTTGCAAAGTGCAAGCAAGTCTGCTTGTGCATCAAGGAATTCTATGGGGTTGAAATGTGATGCATCAATGTGTTCATGTGTTGTGGGCACGTCAGAAATTGTGGTACATATTTGAGAAGTGGGAAATTTGTCATCCAGGAATTTGATGCATGAATATTATACTTAAAAATTGCAAATGTTTGTACCCAATGTGAGGTGGAGGGTATAAAAATTATGGTTTAGCAAATTCATTGATAAACGTTCGGGAACTTACTGGTCGCAGTTTTCAACCTGGTTGGGTTCTTAAACAGTGGTGTTTGAAATTAAAAGATTAAGGCCCTTTGAGTCTTGAACTTTTGAAGACGTAGGTCCCTTGCCTTGACGTTTCTAGTCAAGACGTCCGTTAGGTACCAGAATTCTGGTTTGTCTGTGTCGACTATTAGTACGGACTGTTTATTCGGCGCTTCTCTTACGAGTTCGAAAAGCTCAAAAGGCCACGGGTTAATATAAACCTTTTTAAGTATATTTTCAAAAGCTCAATCCCCGATTTATTAAACCAATATTTATTACATAAAAGGAGATTTAACAAGTAAATAAAAGATGAGGGGAGTTAAATCACATCTTCTTTAAAGTTACGATAGGCGCGGTTCGAAGCTTCAGGAAATGCTCCTAATTCGAAAGATGTAAACAACAACATCATGAGGGAAAATTTCCCGAACCAAAAGGTAGGCAATAATAAAGATTCCCAATAATAAGGAAGACGCCTATTTAAATAAGTAGCAATTGCCACAAGGGATGCGTTAGTGTCATTGGCAATTAAAAAGGAAGTATGACCATTCTTTGACGTAGAGCTGATGGCTGAAATCAGGGAAATGCTATTAACACGGTAAATGTTAGGCATACAGGGTGCATCGGTGCATTGTGCTTGGAAAACTCGTTGGTGTATCTTTGTATACTCACAAGGGAACATCGTCTTTGGGCTGATAAGCACTGCGTGAGTGTGTTTGAATGTAGATAACGCATCTGAGACTGGGGTTGATTTGTTGTTAAATTTCTCTACGAGAGGCAAGAATGTATCATCAGGCGTTGAAAAATCAATGGTTTTTACTGGGTGTCTTTTCCTAAGTTTTGCTGATTTGGATATGCGGGATGAGTTAGTGCGTCTGTTAGGTTTGGAAAGCAATTCCCCAGCTGTCAGTCAAGTAGCAGAGTTAGAGTCGAGGGGTGTTTGGATGATGTTGCA
>NC_134820.1:560089-572589 GCF_046742065.1 Oratosquilla oratoria | reverse complement strand
GTCACACGCGCTGTCATTGAATTGGTCATAACCGTGGAGTTCCCACGGGCGTCATGCGTATGATTGCTATTGTCACCAGTGTCAACATCACCGTCACCGTCACCGTCACCGTCACAATCACTGTCTCCACTACTGCCGTCATCATTGTTACCACCGTCATCAACTACCAGTCACCAACCATCGTCACCAACCATCGTCACCGTCACCAACCATTGTCACCGTCACCAACCATCGTCAACAGCTATCGTCACCAACCACCACTATCCATATTACTATCACATCCACATCCACCAACACCACATTCACATCCATCATCACCTATGACATTCACTTCCACCAACACCGCTACCACATCCAAATCCACCAACACCGCCACCACATCCATATCCATCAACACCGCCATCACATCCACCAGCATCGGCACTACATTCACCTGCACTAACATTACTGTACGTTTCATCGACGCCGCCACATCCAACACTAGTAACAATGCAAACACCACCACTAACGCCACTAACCACCACATCTATCACTACCAGATCCATCACTACCACCTCCACCTCCACATTTATCACTAACACATTTACCGCCACATCCACCACCACTACATCCACCACCATCAGCATGTCCACCATATCCATCATCACCAGTACATCCATCACATCCATCACCTCCAGCACATCCGCCATATCTATCACCAACATAACCACCACCATCTTCACCATCACCACTATCACGTTCACTATCACATTCACCATCACCATCATATTCACCATGATCACATTTACTACCATATTCACCACCACATGCGCCATCGTCATATCCACCACCGCCGCATCCACCACCACTATCACACCCACCAACACCACACCCACTACCGCCACATCCACCTCCACCTCCACAACCGCCACATCCACCACCGCCACATCCACCACCACCACATCCGCCACCACTACATCCACCACAACCACATCCACCACTCCCACATCCACCTCCGCCATATCCACCAATTCCACATCCACCACTTCAACCCCATCCTGCACCTCCACCATCTCATCCACCACCACCTCGTCCACCACCACCACATCCATCACCACCAGCACATTCAACTTACCTATCACCATCCACCACCGCCACATCCACTACTACCATATTCATCGCAGCCACAATCACCACCACCAAATCCATCACCATTACGTCCACCGCTGATACCACCTCATCTTCCATCATAACATCCACTACTATCACATCAACCACCAACAGAATGAACAGCATCAGCATCAGCACCACGGCCACAATGCGCCATGAGTCTGGCAGGCAAAGTCTTTATGTTGGTCTTTGTTTCCAAAAGTGGTGGACATCAAACTCGTTCTGATTGGCCCAGTACATTTTCAACACTAAATCGCAAAATTGATTTATAAATGGAAAAGTGGTCCAGTTTTTTCAATCGCGGATTGGATCAGCCACCACATACAGATGGCGCACCGGGAGCCTCGGATTCCCAATCGGGATTAGACAAGTTGCGTTTACAACAACGGAATGCGGTGCACGAGTTGCCCCCCACCCCATCCCCGGTGAAAGAGAGCCGGTTAGGCCTCGATTTACCAGGCTCGGCGCCTGACATCGCAATGCACATGCGTGTACGACCACTCGCATGGAAACATATACATAAACACACATGTATACACACATATTTATATACCTACACACACACACAAACACACACACACACACACACACACACACACACACACACACACACACACACACACACACACACACACACACACACACACACACACACACACACACACACACACACACACACACACATAACGAAGTGACAACGAAGTTTGGAACTCCAAGAAAACTTCAAGTTTCTTCGATTTCAACAACGAGGGAGTACCTTTGTTGTATTACTATGGAAGGGGAAAGCTCGTGGTGTAGTGGGAAGGTAAAGAATAAGGTGAAAGGGATTACTGAAGAAAATGGAAGGAAATGAGGAAGGGGACGAACGGGCTCTGAATGTTACAATGGGTATAAACAAAAGGGGCGCAGAACACAGACGAGAAAGAACAAGGAAGCAGAAGTGTCAAAAGCAGAAATATAGATAATAGCAGATCAATGGAAAGAGAAGATAACTAGTTTTATGGATTTAATGAGGGAGGAGGTGACAACCTCCCTCGACTAGTAAATATAGAGGAGAAAAAAAAAATGAACGAAGCATGGGAGGTTAGGTTTAACCAATAAACACTAGTTACCCAAAGAGTTGATAAACAGGGAAGAACTAAATAAGGAGATTCAAAACCTAACTAAAGAAATAAAAGAATCAAAAAGACAATTAAGAGAAGTAGAGGATGAGAATGAGGAATTAAAGAGGAATAACAAAGATAATAAAGATTCCATAGCAAAAGAGGTAAGTGGTTGGAAAAAAGTATAAGAGAATAATAAAATTGAATTTAGATATATGAATAAACAGCAGATGAACAAACTAAGGACACAATTATCAAAATGATGAGGGAGAAGGAGAATACAGTAAGAGACTTAGCGGATAAAAAGAAATGTATAATTATATTAGGAATGGAAGAGAAGTATAATCCAAATAGGACTACAAGAATAAAGGAGGAAAAGGAAAAAAGAAATAAGATATTAGAAGTAGTTCAAGAAGATGAACCAGAAACAGGGAAACAAATAGAAGAAATATATATAGACTAGGGAAATACAATACAGATAAGACCAGACCAATTAAGGTTAAATTCAGGTCACAAACGACAGCAGAGAATATCTTAGCAAAAACAGGGAAACTAGCAGACAGTGATCAATATAAACAGGTATGAATAAAAAGAGAAATGAATAAAGAGAAAAGAGAGGATGAAAAAGCAAAAAGACTAGAAGCTAAGAAAAAACGATAAAAGAACAGTCAGAAAAAGAGAAATTCTATTGGAGAGTAGTAAATATGAAAGTGAGGAAATGGTTCATAGCAGAGAAAAACAGAAGGGAAACAGAAAACACGATGGAAGTAGCAGAAAATTAAAAGTTTTTTACACAAATATAGATGGCTTGATAACAGGCTTGAGCAAAGTGAATGATTACCTGAAGGAAAAAGAACCGGACATAATGGGAATAGTAGACACAATTGGAAGGTCCACTACCACCCAACAGTGTAGGACAAGGTGCATATAATCATTGGACTAGAAACAGAGAGGTAAAACAAGGGGGTTGAGTTATGTTCCTGACTTAGAAGGATATAAATGTGAGGAATGTCACATATGGAAAGAATAGAGTAGAGATGATTATGATGGAAGTGGAGGACAAGGATGGGAAGAGCAGGAAGTTTGTAGTAAATTATGTGCCTTCCAAAACGACTTCGTGTGAAGAGAAAGAACACAAAAATATATTAGAAGAAACAAGGATAATACTAAATAAGATAATGGAAGATAGAAGAAGAATAGTTATGATCGGTGACTTTAATTGTAAAGAAATCTTCTGGGAAGAGATGACAGTGAAGGGTGGAGAGCGATCTATAGGGAAATGTACTACTTGATATGATTATAGAACATACAATGGCGCAATGTGTACAAGAGAATACTTGCTATAGAAATGAAGAGGAACCATCGAGACTGGACCTAATAATCACATCAGAACCCGAAATAGGGGACAAGATTGAATATAAGACATTGATTAACAAAAGTGACCTCATATTGGTTTAACTGGAACTAAATGAGAAAAAATACACGAAAAAAGCGAACAATATAGAAAGGAAAGATTGATGTATGATTTTTTTTTTTTTTTTTTATAAAATAAGAGAATTCTTTCAAAAAGCAGACTGGGAAAGAATACACAAGGAGGGAACAACAGAAGAAGAGAAATGGAATATTTTGACAAAAATTTAAGGAGTGGAAAAGTATGCTTCAAGACAGAAGCAAGAAAAAGCATATGTAAAGAGTTGATACAGCAAAAGATGTAGGGCGTTAAAAGACAAAATCAATAAAGCTTGGGTGGAATGGGGAAAAAAAGACAAAATACCTGAAAAATGGAAAATATACACTAGTTATACAAATGAATATGTACAAGTGTGCAGAGAAGAAAAGAGAAAATTCGAAAAAATCGTCATAGAAAAATGTAAAGACCAACCAAAACTATTTTGTTTGCAAATTTGTAAACAACAAAATGAAAAACAAACAATGATTAGAGAAACTACGACAAGGAGTTGAATACACAGAGGAAATAGAAATGGCAGAAATTATGAACAAGCATTTTAAATCGGTTTTTACGAGGGAGAACATACAACCTAAAGATATCGAGTGGGAGGAGAAAGTCCCCCCTATGAAAGAGATAGATGTAAAAAGGAATGAAATAATGAATCACTTGAGTAATCTCGATGTCAGAAAATCGCATGGATCAGATGAAATGGCAAACTGAATTTTGAGAGAATGCAGGGATGAACTAATAGACAAAATACATGGTCTAATAACCAGTTCATTGAAAGAAGGAAAAGTTCCAGAAGACTGGAAAAGAGCAAACATAGTACCAATATATGAAGGGGAAAACAAGGAAGACCCTACTAACTATAGACCGGTATCTCTTACAAGTATAATAGCTAAAATTTGTGAAAGGATGATCAAAATTAGATGGGTAAGGCATTTGAAAAAAAAAAAACGTACTAAATCTAAGGCAATTTGGATTTAGACAAGGACGTTCAAGGCTAATATGTGTAATACAAGAAATAGATGGATGGGCTGATTGTGCATTTCTAGACCTGAAAAAAGCTTTTGATAAGGTGTCACATAAGAAATTGCTAAAGAAATTAATTATAAAATGCAGGAGGAATACAGGGCAAACTGATAAAGTTGATGGAAGACTTCTTGCATGAAAGAAAAATGAAAATGGTGATAAGAGACAAACACTCTAATTGGGATGAAGTGATAAGTGGAGTTCCACAAGGAACATTTCTGGCCCCAATAATGTTTGCTTTATATATTAATGATATGGATAAAGGAACTGAAAGCTATATGAGCTTCTTTGCGGATGATGCAAAATTGTTGAAAAAAGTGAACACTGAAGAAGATTGTGAGTCGCTACAGAGTGATCTCAATAAAATATGGAAATGGAGTAGGAAGTGGGAGATGGAATTCAGTACTAAGAAGTGTAGTATAATGAAATTTGGAAGAAGTGAAAAAAGAATGGTGAGATCATATGAATTGGGAGAAGAAAAAATTGAAAAAGTAGAAAATAAGAAGGACCTGGGAGTCATAATTATGAATAATATGTTCCCTGAGAAACATATAAACAAAACTTTTGGAGAAACTTATAATCTAATATAAACAATCAAAGTAGCCTTTTCATACCTGGACGAAGAAATAGTGAAGAAAATACTAATCACTTTGATAAGACCAATATTGGAGTATGCAGCGACGACGTGTTCACCAAGTACAAAAAAATGTTTTATAAAACTTGAAAGAATACAAAAAGAGAATACGAAATTGTCACCAACACACTCAGAACTATCATATGAAGAGAGACTAGCAAAACTTGAGCTACAGACACTAGAGCAAAGAAGAGAGAGAGGAGACTTGATAACTATTTATAGTATCATGAAAGGCATAGAAACTACTAATAGAGAGGATCTAATAAGATGGGATAGTTGAAATACAAGAGGACACGGAAAGAAAATCAAGAAAGACAGTTATAGAAGAGACCTGAAATAGGACAGCTTTCCCCACAGGGTAATAGACGTTTGGAACAAGTTAGATGAGAAAATGGTGTGTGCAAAAACAATATACGAATTTAAAAACAGTCTAGATAAAACGAGATATGAAGACGGGACACCACGAGCATAGCTCCCTTCCCGTAAAATACATCTAGGTAAATACAACTAAATAAATACACACACGCACACACATTGTGATTATATAAACAGAAATCATTAAACACCTCATTCGGCACAATACGATTGAGTAGAGGGTTGCTCTGAGAGTACAAATATATATATATATATATATATATATATATATATACATAATATATATATATTATATATATATATATATATGTGTGTGTGTGTGTGTGTGTGTGTGTGTGTGTGTGTGTGTGTGTGTGTGTGTGTGTGTGTGTGTGTGTGCGTGCGTGTGTGTGTGTGTGTGTGTGTGTGTGTGTGTGTGTGTGTGTGTGAGTGTGTGTGTGTGTGTGTGTGTGTGTGTGTGTGTGTGTGTGTGTGTGTGTGTGTGTGTGTGTGTGTGTGTGTGTGTGTGTGTGTGTGTGGAAACTACCTCCATTGCAAGAACCAGAACCTTTGCCTTAGCGACTGCTTATTATGAAGCAAAGACGATAACTCTGAGCCAGCCAGACCGTTCAAAATGAACGACCTAGACTACAACCTAGTTGTTCCCCGACGGCACTAGTCTAGCTTAGTCTCTATTGTAACTTCACCAAGTCTTTATTATGGTGATAGAGAAACGTGGGTTGGAGCGAGAACACTATTTTCCTGATACCATCAGTATCACTAGACTCAGATCATCGTCTAGTGGTAGCAAAAATGTCTATAAAAAAGCCAAATACACCAGAAAGCTAGTGAGAGAAAGAATCATGGTGGAAAGATTAGGCATGCTAGATAATACCGAGAAAAGTTTCAGATGCAGTACCAGAGGAAAATGAAGAAACTGAGAGCATTAAACATGAGTGGGAGAAAATGAAACATAAGATCACCGAGATAGTAAAATAAACAATTGAAGTAAATAAAATCAGTGGGAAAAAAATGGTGGACGGAAGATGTCAAGACAGCAGTGAAGCGGAAAAACAAAGGTTTTAGTAAGTGGATGAGAAGGAGAAATGTACACAACAGAACAGAATATGAGGAAGCGAGAAATGTTGCCGAGAGAGTAAAAAGGAAAGCGAAACAGGATGCGTGGGAGAAACTTGGAGAAGAGATGGAACAAGACATCTATGGCACTAAGAAACTGATATACAGTATTGCAAAAAAATACAGAAAGAAGGAAGAATCAATAGTAAACATAATTAAAGATAAAGAAGGCGAGTTATTAACATATACATGTAAGATCGACCAAAGATTACAAAGGATTACAAAGGCGGAGCATGCCGACAGGAGACCTTTGGATCCATATCTAGGTCGGATGCAAAAAAAAAAAAAAAAAAAAAAAAAAAAAAAAAATCATATTCATAATAATACCCCGTCTGGGGTATTGGCTGCTTGTTATTGTGGCAAAGTAGCATGCAGTCGATACTTTAGGGTCTATATGGGGCGCCCCTACGGACCAGAGCCACACATCATTTTGTCTATGATAGAAGAAATTCTGTTCATAGAGAAATGATGACACTTTTTATACTACGACTGTCCCTCCGTTATGCTGTCCCCCAACCCCTTGTTGCTGTCCTGTACCATTTCTCTGAGTATTCTCTTTCTGTGATGGGGGAATTCCCTGTGGTGGGGGAAAAGAATACTGCCACCAAGTTTCCCACTTGGATCGTAAGAGGCGAGAAGAAAGGGACGGGGAGAGAGACTAGGCATCCTTCTCCCTGTAGCCCCACGGGGCATATATCCTAAAAAGAAAAGTGAAGGCATAAGGGGTGCTGGAAGGCCTCGGGCCAGCACCCTAAGGTTTGGGTCTTTTAATGTGCGTGGATGTGGTACAGATGAGAGTAAAAGGGAAGAGATAGGTAGTATGTTTGTGAGAAGAAAGATGGATGTGTTGGCTTTGAGTGAAACTAAGTTGAAAGGGAAGGGTGAGTGTAAGTTTGGGAGTGTAAGTGGGAGGTTATCAGGAGTGAAGAGAGGGCGAGGGAGGGAAGGGGTGGCTATTCTAGTAAGTGAGGAGATAGGTAAACAGGTAGTGGAGTGGAAGGAGGTTTCCTCAAGGATAATGTGGATGAAGGTGAAACTGGGAAAGATGTGGGTCTTTGTAAGTGCATATGGGCCTGGCAGTGAGAAGAGCGTGGAAGAAAGGGAGGCCTTTTGGATAGATTTAAATGAGTGCATAGAGGGTTTAGGAAGAAATGTCAATGTAATAGTACTGGGAGACCTTAATGCTAGGGTGGGAAATGGTCCAATCGATGGAGTGGTGGGAAGTGTGGAGTTCCAGGAAAGAATCGTAGTGGAGAGTTGATGGTGGAAATGTGTCTAGAAAGAGAGTTGATGATAGCAAATACAGTGTTTCGGAAGAAAGTCAAGCATAAGTACACATGGGAGAGGGTGGTGGAGGGAAGGGTGGTAGATAGAGCGCTAATGGATTATGTAGTGGTAAATAGGATTATGATAGGAAGAGTTAAGGATGTACATGTGCTAAGGGGAGAGGGTGGGGGAATATCAGATCATTTTTTGGTGGAAGGTAAGCTGAGAGTGGAGGATAGATGGAGAAAGAGGAAAGGGACAAAAGGTAGGGAGGTTCTTAGAGTGAACTCCTTGAATGAAAAGGAAAAGGAGAAGGAGTACGAAAAGAAGCTGAAGGAGGAGTGGGAGGGAGTAAAGGATGGAGCAGAGATGGGTGTGGAGGTGGAATGGGGATGGTTCAAGGAGGGAGTCTTAAAGTGTGCAAGGATGGTGTGTGGAACAAGAAGGACAGGGGGAAATAGAAGAAAGGGTAGTGAATGGTGGGATGAGGAAACAAAGAAGGTTGTAGAAGAGAAGAAGCGAGCATTCACAGATTGGTTACAAAAGAGGACGGGGGAGGCATATGAGACGTACAAAGAAAAGAAAAGAGAAGTAAAGCAAAAGGTAAAGGAGGCAAAGAGGAGAGCAGATGTGAAATGGGGTAGGAGTATGACAGAAAATTTTGAAAGTAATAAAAAGATGTTTTGGAAAGAAATTAAGAGAGGAAGAGGAGGCGAATCAAGTAGGGAAGAAAAGGTAAAAGGTACAGATGGAGAGATGATAATGGAAGAGATGGCAGTAAGGGGAAGATGGGCAGAATATTTTAGGGAGTTGCTAAATGTAAAGGAGGATAGGGAAGGAAAGATAGCTGCAGTGGGAAATGCGAAGAAAATGAGAGTGATGAGTGAGGAGAATGGAGGAGAAATAAGGAAGGATGAGGTGAAGGCAGTTGTAAAGATGATGAAAGCAGGTAAGGTACCTGGTCTGGATGGATGCAGAATGTCTGAAAAAGGGAGATTCAGTGATGGTGGACTGGTTGGTGAGGTTATTTAATGTTTGCTGGAGAGAGGGTAGAGTACCGGAGGACTGGAGAAGTGCCTGTATAGTTCCTCTTTACAAGGGAAAAGGGGACAAGTGTGAATGTAGTAGTTTCAGAGGGATTAGCCTGTTAAGTGTAGTAGGGAAGGCTTATGGGAGGATCTTAATTGAGAGGATTAGGAGAGGAACAGAAGGAGTAATTGGTGAGGAACAGTGTGGATTTAGGACAGGTAGAGGTTGTGTAGATCAGATCTTTGTGGTAAGACAGATATGTGAGAAAGCTATAGGAAAGGTTAAGGATGTTTTTTTGGGGCTTTTATGGATCTGGAAAAGGCTTATGATAGGGTAGACAGAAAGGCACTGTGGGAGGTTATGCAGATTTATGGGATAGGAGGAAAGCTTTTGGGAGCTGTCAAGAGTTTTTATGAGAGTAGTAGAGCTTGTGTCAGGATTAGAAATGGAGAGAGTGAGTGGTTTGAAGTAAAGGTGGGACTTCGTCAAGGATGCGTTATGTCGCCCTGGCTGTTCAACTTATACATGGATGGGGTGGTGCGAGAGGTGAATGCTAGGGTAGTGGGTCAGGGATTGGAGATGGTTAAAGAAAATGGAGAAAAGTGGGAGGTGAGCCAGCTGTTGTTTGCGGACGACACTGCGCTTGTGGCAGGGTCAGAGGAGGGATTGAGGAAGCTGGTGGCAGAGTTTGGGAGAGTATGTGATAGAAGAAAGCTAAAGATAAATGTGGGTAAAAGTAAGGTGATGAGATGTACAAGGGGTGAAAGTGGCAGTAGACTGGAAGTGAACATTAAGGGAGAGCGACTGGAGGAAGTGGATAGTTTTAGATACTTGGGTGCAAGTGTAGCAGGAAAAGGTGGAGTGAAGGTGGAAGTAGAATGTAGATTGAGAGAAGCGAGTAAATGCCTTGGTGGATTAAAGAGTGTAACGAGGAATAGACATTTGGGAATGGATGCGAAGAGGAGACTGTATGAAGGAGTGATTGTGCCAACAGCACTGTATGGGGCAGAAACGTGGAACATAAGAGAAGAAGAGAGAAGGAGTTTGAGATGAGGTGTCTGAGAAGTATGGTGGAGGTGAGGAGGAGAACAGGGGTGAAAAAGGAGATGGGAGATAGGGTTGATGAAAGAATATTAGGATGGTTTGGACACATGGAAAGAATGAGTGAAGAAAGACTAGTAAAAGAGGTATGGAAGGCAGATGTGGAGGAGTGAACATGAGGGGACGTCCTAGGATGAGGTGGATGGATGGGGTGAAGGGGGCTTTGGGGAAGAGGGGAATGTCTGTTGAGGAAGGAAGGGAGAGGACGGAAGACAGAGGTGAGTGGAGAATGGTTGTATATGGATGATGTTGTGATTGCATGAGGAGGAATGGGCGGGGGTGTGTGGGGTGGGGTAGTATGTGTGAGTAAATTTTGACGCAGCCCGAAGGGATTTCTCCCCGTCCTCTCCTTATATGCAAGGGGGGACGGAGAGGGGGGGTCGCCGATTAAATGAAGCGGCCTTGCTGTGGATGTGCTGTGTCTTGCGACACTGCTTCTGACCCAGGGCGGTGGGCAGGGTGCAGGGATGACCCGTCATCCAGGAGGTGCTCAGATGAGGTGCTCAGATGAGAGGGAGGGTGGGAGGGGTGTGGAGTGTATTTAGGGATGAAATGGGTGGGAGTGTTTTTATGCCTTTCCCTTTTTGGCTACCTCCCTTGGAAGGGGGAAAAGGCCTTGGTATATGTATGTATATGTATGTATAATAAAATAATAAATAAAAACTATAATAATGTAAATAACAAATAAAATACATAAATAAATGCATAGGTATAGTTAAAATGATAAACAAACAGGTAAATAATAAATTGACATATAACTAATGATAAATGAAAATCAGACAGACAAATGATAACAAAACAAAAACAAATAATATAAGATAAATTAAAATCATTACAGCATCTTACTTAGGTATTTATCTAAATGATTCTTAAAGCTTCGAACTGAACTACATTGCACTACCTGTGCAGGAAGTTTATTCCATTCATTAACTACACGGTTGGCAAAGTTGTTTCTACCTACTTCCAAATTGAATCTATTTCCGGACAGTTTGAGACCATTGTTTCTTGTCTGATTCTCATTCAATGTGAAAATTTTGTCACTTTTGATGTTGTTAATTCCCTTTAAAATCTTAAAGACCTGTATCAAGTCACCTCTGAGTCTACGCTTTTTTAGGGAAAACAGATTCATGTGCTTTAGTCGATTTTCGTATGATTTATTTTTGATATTTGGAATCAGTTTTGTGGCTCGCCGTTGTACTTTTTCCAGTCTGTCAATGTCTTTAATGAGATTCGGTGACCATACGGAAACAGCATATTCCAAATGTGGACGAACTAACGATTTATATAGCTTGTTAATGAGTGATGGGCTTTTGAAATCAAAAGATCGCGCAATCAGTCCCAGAATCTTATTTGCTTTCTCAGAGGCTGAAATACATTGCTTGGATGATTTGAGGTCGTTACTGATAATTACGCCGAGATCTTTTTCACTATCCACTTTTGTTAACGAATTTCCAAATAACTTGTAATCGTACTTACTGTTATTTTTACCTATGTGCATTACCTTGCATTTACTTGTGTTAAATTTCATTAGCCACTTTTCAGACCATTGCTGTAATTGATCTAAATCTTCTTGAATATCTAATTGGTTTGAGTGATCATTTGCCACTCCGCACATTTTTGTATCATCAGCAAATTTGGAAACAGTAGATTTTAGTCCATGGAGAGCATTTTTCTGAACTCCTAAACCCATTAGATGATACTGAACTTTTGGAATTCTTGGAAGAAAACCTATAAGAAGTTGCTTTGAGCAGTGGAGAAATGGGGGATGGTATAACACGAGTTGAGATTCGGGATGCAATAAAGAAAATGAAAAATGGAAAGAGTCCTGGCTGTGATGGGATACCTGCTGAACTGCTGAAAGGTAATGAAGATATAGTGGACTGGCTTTACCGAATTTTCAACGTAGCATGGCACGATGACCGGATGCCCGATGACTGGTGAAAAGCAGTTATCTGTAAGATATTTAAAAAAAAGGTGATTGAAACGAATGCCAAAATTATAGAGGCATTACCTTATTAACATATATAGGAAAAATATACGAATTTTTTTTAGAGAAAAGACTAAGAGACATGGTAGAGGAAAAGCTGGAGGAAGGCCAGTATGGATTTAGACCACGGAGAGGAACGACAGAACTGATTTTCCTACGGAGGATGATCATGGAGAAGAGTTGGAAATGGGCTAAAGATATTTACATCGCTTATATCAATCTAGAAAAGGGCTTTGATCAAATGCCAAGAAACAATCT
>NC_134820.1:547589-555089 GCF_046742065.1 Oratosquilla oratoria | reverse complement strand
ATATATATATATATATATATATATATATATATATATATATATATATATATATATATATATATATATACATGCACGTCCGTCTTTGAAACCACATTAATTTTCACTTTGAATTTGTATATATGTATATATATATATACACATATATATATATTTGTATATATATATATACATATATATATATATATATATAGATATATATATATATATATATATATATATATATATATATATATATATATATATATATGCACGTCCGTCTTTGAAACTACATTAATTTTCACTTTAATTCTATGCCATCACGGTCGAGACTGACGAGGTGCTCGATGGAAGCATATACGGAAATTGATATGTGGTCAGACTAAGGACTCGACCCCAGCTCAGACATAAGACGTGAACAGTGACTTAGACCACTGCGCTATCCGCTATCGCTTGATAGAAAAATGGTCTAAGTCACTGTTGACTTGTTACGTCTGAGCTGGGTTCTAGTCCTTAGATTCAACCTTCTTCTCCTCACTTTCTCCCAACTTTCACTACCCTCTTTGTTCCCTACTTCTAAAGTTCTTTCCCTTCAGCTTAAGACTTCCGTCGAGATTAAATTAAACTGGTGCAGTTTTTTTCTTTTTCTTCAAACTTGTACACTTCCTCTCTGAGTATCACTCAAGGAATCCCCAGAGAAAACGCGAGCCAGGTTCTAGGTAAGTTTTGAATTGACCTAGTTATTTGTTTAGGTCAATGGTCTTTAACTTTATATTTAATATCGTCTTCAATTAATTTTTCTCCATCAACTTTGCACCAATCAGATTCGTTGTTACAATTCTATATGCTATATTGTTTACTTAAGCATAAATCAGTTCACAAGTTAGCAATGGATATCAGTCCCCCGTCCATTGTTTATAAAATATAGCGCTAAGAGCGAACTTGTGCAATCCCTCGCCTTCCAACTGTGCCTTTTACAAATACCCAAACCATAAAAATGCAACCCTAATCATCTACCCTGTTTCTACCAACTTATCTACTAGCCTCTTACAGGGCTCGGCAGCTACCACTTGGTCGTCCCGACCAACCATTTTCTACTACCCTCTTACAGGGCTTTGGCATACAACAATATTCTGGAAATACACATTTGATAAAACTACTTTATACAAGGAGCTAACTCAACAATTAAAATTATTTCTGCATAAACTGGCTAAACAAGGTTAAAAAGAAATATCCTTCAATAGATGATATCTACAACACAATGGTAACTCAAAATAAGCTATAAATAGGCAACTACTCCAATATGTACAAAGGTTTGTAACACCAAATATCTTCTAATCCTTAAAATCAAAATTAGGGATTTTTTTTGTTAATATATCTATAACAGTTTCAATAATTTGTTTGCAAAACTCATTGCTACCTATGTCCGAGGATGCCATAGTTACCAATAGTGAAATAAGGAAAAAGTGTCTAATAGTATTTGATGTTTTCCTCCTGATTACAATAAATGCCTTTAAGGCAACAACAACTAAGGAGAAGAGAAAAAAAAATACATTATTAGAAAGGTTGTTTGTACTAGATCTCAAGGGAGAATATTTTCTTATTCTTAAAGGTTGTCAGTTGTTTATCTGTGAGGTATCTGTTACATCAATGTAAATTATGTTAGCAATAGTGGAGCGTGTCCCTGCACAATTTCACAATTATCAGAAAGTGATTCCAACTTAGGACTCATGAAGTTGTAGCAAACAATTGACACATACTAGTGAAGCATCACAAGAATTTTTAATGTTTCATGGAACACAAAGAGAAAAGGCACGATCCTACAACACTTAATGGCGTGGTTTTACATGGACAAGGCTCCAGGTCTTCATAATTGACAAAGGCTCCAGGTCGCACGGGTTTCCAATCCCAGGCATGCACTATACATATATCAATATAATAAATCCAGTCTTATTTGTAAAAATTGTTTGGATTAATGTGCAATTCATACATGAGACTATATACATACTGTGAGAATAAACACCTTGTGAGATCGAAACCTTTATTGGTACTACGTTTCGCTTGTTACAGCTTTTTCAAGTACAGACATGACACACACTCTGAGCACATATAAGCCAACAGGGAAGGAACTGGGAGAGGTTATCAGGGAGGGGTGGGTGGTAGGTGGAGGGGGAGGAGGGGGACGGGTGGGACTTGGTGGAGACAAAGGAGGACATTTCGGACAGTTTGTTGAAGTGGACTGTGGGGGACATTTCATACAAACTGTCCGAAATGTCCTCCTTTGTCTCCACCAAGTCCCACCCGTCCCCCTCCTCCCCCTCCCCCTACCACCCACCCCTCCCTGATAACCTCTCCCAGTTCCTTCCCTGTTGGCTTATATGTGCTCAGAGTGTGTGTCATGTCTGTACTTGAAAAAGCTGTAACAAGCGAAACGTAGTACCAATAAAGGTTTCGATCTCACAAGGTGTTTATTCTCACAGTCTTGTCGGCTTTTGCCATTGTGATTCATATACATACTCCTGATACTCATCAGAGCACAAAGTTTCCCCAATAGAACTTATACACTGTGTTTCTTCTCCCTCAAAAAGAGTTGTTTTCTTACAATCCTCAATGTCACAATTATCATCATCATCAAGTTCTATCCTAGTCCTTTTTTAATCATCTACATGCTTAACTGACACTTCCCTTTGTTTCTAAATGTAAGGTATTGTATTTATTTCCACCTGCAAAATCAATTATTCCATATGGAACTGAGTATCTTGTTAAAAGTCTATTACTGATTGTTTGCATTTTGGCCATGGCCAAATTTCCTATTTGTAATTTTATATTATGTGCTAATTTATGTTGTTGCTTCTTCATCTCTTGTGTATAATCTTTCATGTTTTTCCTAACCCTTTGGTGTATGGCTTGAAATATATGTATCCTATTTGAAATGTAATCATTTATATCATATACTGGCTCTGGTTCTGCAATCAGGATTTCATATAGGAGAATTTTGTCTTCTCTATATATGATGAAACGTGGTGCTTCACCTGTAACTGTGTTTATTTGGTAATTAAGTGTACATTTAACACAAGATATACAACTATCCTTGTTATAATATGTGGATTTATCAAGCCTTTATGACAATTGAGAATTTTCTTATTTAACTTTTCCACAACTCCATTGCTCTGAGAATGATTCACATGAATATTAACTTTATCTTGAATAATCTCCATAATTATTCTAAGATCTTGTTATTAAATTCAGAACCATTGTCTGAAACTAAGATCTTAGGAGAAGGGAAATTACAGATTACCTGATTATAAATTACCGAAGCAATTATTTTAGCTCTTATATGGGTTGTAAAATACAAATTTTTGAAAGATAATCAGTGGCAACAAATACATATTTTTTTATCTGTTTTCAGACATAGGTAACTCCAGTGCATCTAAGTGAACTCTTTCTCAAGGTTTTTACGGAATGGGATATGATAGCATAGGAACAGGTTTAGGTGTTTTTTCTTTTCATCTTAGCACATTTCAAGGAATTTTCTATATATGCATAAATGTCTTTATTCATACCTGGCCCAAAAATACTTAAGTTGTGCTTTTCTTTAAGTTTTATCATTTCCTAGGTGAGAACTACAATCACTTTCATAAGATAATTCCAATACCTCCTATACAAGAGCTTGTGGAATTACCAACTGGGCCCCTAGATAATATCCCTCCCACTTACAACTGCTTTTTTATACAAAAGCCTATTGATCAAATTAAGTCCTCTATCTTTTACCCTTTTGGTAGTTTTCGAGGAATATTTCTTTGGTTCATCAAATTCTGGGCTACTTTTTTCCAAATCTTATCTTTTCTTTGTTCCATTATTATTATTTCCTCATCTAATGTTACCAGCTCATTAATACTGCAGATGAAATTGATCAACCCTGACGTTGGTTGGCTTATATTCCTAGATAGTGCATCTGCTGCAACGTTCTTCCTTCCTGGAATATAATCAAACTTAATCTCGTATCACTGAAGTGTAGTAAACCACTGGCTAATCTGCCCTAAGATTCTTATTGTAGAAACCCGAACGGTCAGTTGCATTAAGTATTGATTTATCATTATTATTATTGACCAATGGGTAGCGGGTCTGACATGACTTAACGTCGATGTTGATTGCGATACTTATCGCCTCTACTTTGATCACCAAATAAGGCACGGTCAAATCCCAATTCATCCGAGGGTTTCTATTGAACTTATGTCCGTACCAACCCCTATCTTGTGGACGGGAAAATATTGAATTTTTGTTTTCTAATCAAAACTGTCAATGGTGAAGAGAAAAATAAGCAAAGTTCGCTGCCACCACCCCTCCTACTCGATAGGATGGTCGTGCGTGGGTTCTCGCCCCCCCCCTTTTCTAAATGCACAGAGGCCTTAGGATTCTATTCGCTACACTTGTTCACCGGCAGTACTATCACGTTGGGTGACGAGAATAATACCCCCTTTTACACATTTCTCATTTATTTCCTTACCTTAACTTCTTAAAGATTTACACAAATAAAGGAATAATAACCAACAGGACTCAATTTACATTACAACTTCACGGGCACCATTAGGGGTATGCACTTCTCACTCCTTCCTACTTTCACCGTCCCTAGGGCGTCGACTCTTAGGCCTACAGCAATAAGGTTTCCCTTACTCGATTAACCTACTAATCACTAATCCTTTGTGGGTTTTTCTCGAATATAACTAAATTTTGAAGAAAGAGATGATACGATTTCTATTTCTAAACGATAACTATCTCCAATGAACATACTAATACAAATGAAAGGGAGGTGTCGGTCATACTACGCTGCTAAACGTCCGGCCACTTATAATTACTTCACCAGGTTGCCAATTTTATTCCACTCACTTTGAATAATTAGCAGTTTCCCCTCTCCTCATCGGCTATTCATAATATATAACCCACTAACGGGTCGGCGTGAGAGGACGCTAATTATTACACTCAGGATTCTATTGCGTTTTGGTTACTACACCCCCCCCCAAAGAAAAGAAAAGAAAAAAACTCAATGTGTAATTTGTAAAATTTACTCCCCCCTCTAGCTTAGGCGTCCCCTGTATTTTTGGAAGGACGATCAGAACTCTAAATATTACAGATATAATTCAAATATATTCATATTTATATATATATATATATATATATATATATATATATATATATATATATATATATATATATATATATATATTCCGTATCACTATGACTATGTCCGCCACATATCTGTAATTTTGGAAAGACGATCAGAACTGATGCCGTTAGCTCCTACTTACGCAAATGACCGGCCTAGTGTTCGAATGTCTCGGGGGTATCCGGCCATGTTTTGATTATTTAGGAGTGAGGATAACTGTATGATCAGTCCACATTCTGATTGTATATTCCAGTATCATATCTCTAAAACTCTATAGTAAATATGTCACTGCTAATATTTCCCTAAGTCAAAAGCATCAGTACAAAGAATGATTTCTTTATTATAATCAGGAAATATGAGAACTGAAGAACTAGTAAGTTTATCTTTCAACTTGTCAAAAATAAATTGTTGTGCAGGTCCCCAAATGAAGTTTGAATATTACCCCAACAAAGAACTTAATGGATTAGCTTTATCTGCATAACCCTTGATAAATTTTCTATAGTATCCTCTCAATCCCAAGGAACTTCTTGCTTTTTCTACACTGTTCGGAACTGTATAGTTCTTTACTGCTACTAGCTTTGAATTCATTGTAATGAGACCATGTCTGTCTATTTCATGTCCCAAATAGATGACACTATCCTGCAAAAGCTTACATTATCCAATTTTCAGTTTCAATCCTGCTTCAACTAGTCTTGAGAATACCAAATCTAATTTCTTGAAGTATTCAGTCACTGTTTGGGGAACTATTTAAATATCATCTAGAAATACACTGGCGGTGTTTCCTAACAACCCATCTAGTAATGTATTCATTAATATCATATATGTTAATGGACTATTACATAACCCAAATGACATTCGGTTGAACGCATAGTACCACATTGTTGTAGAAAATGCTGTATAATACCTAAAATCTTCATGCAACTCGATTTGCCAGAACCCAGATTTGATATCTATAGTGTTAAAATGCCTATTCTCGGTTCCCAAACTACGAAGGATATCTGCTATTACCGGTACGGTAGTCTATTAGGTATTGTCTGTTTATTCAATTTCCTATAGTCAGTAACTGGACGCATGTTTTTGTCATCATAATCAAGGGAAAGTTCCATTCACTTTGACTGGGTTCTATAATATCCCACGATAACATTTCATTGATCAATTTATCCACTATGGCTAGCTTGAAATGTGGTAATTTATAGGCAGTTATATACATAGGTTGAGTCCTTGGTTTTAATTTGATCTGATGTTTTAAAGCAGTTGTTTTGTCCAAGGCGTTCCCCGGCAAAGCAATTACTTTACTGTGCTTTACAAGCAATGCAATCAAGCGTACTTCTAGATCTGGACTACAAATAGGCTTTAGTTGACATTTATATCACTCCCCCAATTCTGTTTCTTCCTGAATTAAGTAAATAGATAAAATACGGGATTCCACCTCCTCAGTACTCTCATTTAAAACCTTTATGAGTCTTGTATAGACTTGAAAACATCCTATATGTGTAACTTATCTTAAGACTTTATTCAAAGAACCAATCACTAATATTTCTGCCTTCTTCTCGTGTGTCTTATAAATTCCCGAGTCCAATTTCAAACCTTTCATCCTAATTAATTCTGGGATGGTTAAAATTTAGGAGTCTAGGGTGACTCCTTTCAATTACGTTTCTACTCTGTTAATTCCTCTGGAGTGCAATTATGTATACTTTATTACGCCATCTATCACAATCAGGAAAACTTCATTTGAAGTTGATGAATTCTGATTAATTTTCGGGATTTCTTGAACACCTGAGTTGTGTTCACTATATGCGAAATTGTCTTTTTTTCTTTCTTTTTTTGAATGGAACGCTCTTTCCCGCTACCATTCAATCTAGCATTGTTATCTTCCTTATCTATCTCAAAAGGTTCTCTTATCAAATATACTGGTTCTAAGTCTGGTTGGTTTAAAAATGGGATTAACTATGATTACAATAAGATTCCTAACTAAGCAGGACATATGATCATGCCCTCTTTTCTCATAGTTGCAAATTCTATCAATAAATCTCCTGAGGTAACAGATTTTTCTACAGCTATCACAGGAAAATGCAAGTGCTCATTCCTAAAGAAAATAACATCTAACTCAGTCTTAACTAATGTTTTTAACTGACTTCCTGTTACTCCTTGCAGTGAGTAATGAATTGGCTCCAAAATTTCCAATTGGTTTAAAACTTTGCTAGTTATAACATTGACTACAGATCCTGTATCGATGAATACTTGAATAGGTCCATGGAAAACTCTGCCCACAATGATGGGTCCTACAGAAGTTCTTCCAATTGTTATAGTCAATTTACAATTGTCTTTGGTGTTGGTGTTTTCCTTCGCCTTCTTATCAC
>NC_134820.1:537589-540089 GCF_046742065.1 Oratosquilla oratoria | reverse complement strand
GTATATATACATACATATGTATATACATATGTACACACACACACACACACACACACATATATATATATATATATATATATATGTAATTATGTATATATATGTATATACATGTATATTGACTAGATAAACACCATATGAGGACGGAGCCTTTATTTGTACGACGTTTCGCTTATTACAGCTTTTTCAAGTACAAGTTGAGATACAAATGCTTGAGATTAAATAAGGGGAAAGGAGGGAACGGGGAGAGAAAAAGGGGGGGGAAGGAAGAGGAGGAGGAGGAGGAGGAGGAGGAGGAGGAGGGTGGTGGGATGGACACTGGGAAAGGATGAGAATGCCGGCCCAAACGTCCGTGAGCGAAAAGTCCACAAAGGGTGGTTTAAGTCAATCTTGTCGGCAGACTGCCACTTTTAAGCATACATGTATATATATATATGTATATATATATAAATATATATATTATATGTATATATATATATATATATATATATATATATATATATATATATATATATATATATAAGTAATCCTTTGGGGATTACTTTGTACCCTGGAGGAGAAGGCCCGTAATATACTACGCAACAAAAGAGAAAAGTCCAACACTAGGTATTGGGTGGTCCTAAATTCTAATTTAACGAGAGACCTAGACAAAATCTTATCGTCCTCCAACATTCGTCTTGCGACTTCTATAGGTACGAAAGTGAAGGACCATTTAATCAAGAAAAAAGACCCAACCTTAAATATAAACAGCGTAGTATACGAAATCCCGTGTGGTGGATGTGACAGGAAATACATCGGTGAAACTAACAGAGGCTTAGACACCAGATTAATCCTTTTTAGGTAAAGTGGGGTCAGACAGACCCCATACTTTTTTGTTTTTTACTTTTAATATACTTATATATTACATATAGACATGTACTCCCATATACCTTCTTGATCAGTGGAGTAGTTTAATGGGGTGATAGGGTCATTCCTGAATCTTGCTCTATATAAGCTTTATAGAGCTTTTGAGCCCGTCTGACCCCACTTTATCTGAGGTGTGAGTAGCGTGGGGTCTGTCAGACCCCACTTTACCTGAGGTGTGAGTAGCGTGGGGTTTGTCAGACCCCACTTTACCTGAGGCTTGTTCATGTCATATAAATGTTTTATCATTTATACTTATGGGTAAATAATAATTTCTTCTTTTTTATCAACAGAAAAACATACATCCGAGTTTGATTTAATTTATTCAATTTATTTATTTAATTTATTCCATTTTCCCTCTTTTGATCACATTAATTTTTATCACAATGTTTAATTTCTGTTCTGGTAATGTGAGTTTCTTTTCATATCATGGTCACACTATACTCATATTATCATAAAACATGACATTCCGCCACATTTTATTTGATTGATTTATCCTTCCCCTCTTTTGTTCAAATTTAATTTGTATCACATATTTTGTATCACATATAAATGCTTAAAATTTTCTGTTCTGTTAATTTGTTTCTTCTCGCCACATTTTAGGACACCTCAGTCACTCTATTCCCACACATACTGCTGTAATTTATTCCATCATTCACCTCTTTTTGTTCAATTTTAATTTGTATCACATATTTTGTATTACATATAATTTTTTTATATTTTCTGTTCTGTTAATAATATGTTTCTTCTCACATTATTCTCATATCATCATAAGATGTGACATCTCGCCACATTTTAGGACACCTCAGCCACTCTATTTCCACACATGCATCCGAGTTTGATTTAATTTATTCAATTATTTATTTGATTTATTCCATTTTCCCTCTTTTGATCACATTAACTTTTATCACAATGTTTAATTTCTTTTCATATCATGGTCACGCTATACTCATATTATCATAAAACATGATATTCCGCCACATTTCATTTGATTAATTTATCCTTCCCCTCTTTTGTTCAAATTTAATTTGTATCACATATTTTGTATCACATAAATGCTTGATATTTTCTGTTCTGTTAATATGTTTCTTCTCACAACAAGATCACACTATTCTCATATTATCATAAAATGTGACATCTCGCCACATTTTAGGACACCTCAGCCACTCTATTCCCACACATACTGCTGTAATTTATTCCATCCTTCCCCTCTTTTTTGTTCAAATTTAATTTGTATCACATATTTTGTATCACATATAAATGTTTAATATTTTCTGTTCTGTTAATAATATGTTTCTTCTCACACTATTCTCATATCATCATAAAATGTGACATCTCGCCACATTTTAGGACACCTCAGTCACTCTATTTCCACACATACATCCGAGTTTGATTTAATTTATTCAATTTATTTATTTAATTCATTCCATTTTCCCTCTTTTGATCATATCAACTTTTATCACAATGTTTAATTTCTTTTCATATCAAGGTCACGCTATACTCATATTATCATAAAACATTTCATTCTGCCACATTTTATTTGATTAATTTATCCTTCCCTCTTTTGTTAAAATTTTATTTGTATCACATATTTTGTATC
>NC_134820.1:525089-527589 GCF_046742065.1 Oratosquilla oratoria | reverse complement strand
CCTTCCCATTCAGGAGCCCAGGCTCCCGTTTCCCTCAACTCCCTTCCTTCCTTCTATCTGCTCTCCACACGCACGCTAGGATATGCAGCTATCTGACAGGATATTAACGGAACCACTTCATGGATGAGCGCGCACCGCCCATGAATTTGAACTCGCCCCCCCACCCCGTGCTGCAATGATAGTAGTATGTAGGCGTGGTGGTCTTACTGCGAGTATGTACGTTGGGCGTTCCAGAGGGCTACATAAGGGGGGGAGGCCACGGCTGGCGGGCCTCCCGGCGGTGCGGGGACGAGCGGGGAATAGCGGCCGGCGACTAGTGCAGAACATGGGGGGGGGGCAGCCGGCCTGAGGTGCACGGTGGCGGGCCACGGCCGCTGGGCGGTCCCGTGGCTGCCCCAGCGAGCTCCACTTCGACTATGCCGGCAGGGAACCGCGCCGTGGCCCCGCCCGGAGGCGTTCGGACTCCGTTTGGGGTCGCGCACAGGACGCGCCGTGTGGGGCCATGGCACATGACAGGCCCGGCCGGAGGCCTGGTGGGGCCCGTTGACCCGGCACACGGACACGGCAGGGACCGGACCGGGCCCCGGCCCGGAACGGCCCAGGAACGGCCAGGCACGGCCAGGAACCGGGAAGGGCCGGCCACTGGCCACAGGCCCGGAAACGGGCCAGCCCGGACACAGGCACCGGCCAGGCAAGGACCCGCAAAGGGATCGACCGGGCAGGCACGGGACAGGCAAGGCCGGAAGGCCAATGTCCGGCAGGCCCGGCCAGGACTAGGCCAGGGGGGGCCAGGACACGGCCCGGAGGCCGGCAGCGGACAGGCCACTGCGCGGAAACGGGCCCGGCACAGGCCGGAACACACGACGGGTAGGGGACGGAACGGACACCGCCGGACCGGCCAGGACCGGGACGTGGACAGGCCAGGACAGGCCAGGGCCAGGAACGGAACGGGGCCGGGAACAGGCAGGGCCCAGGCCCGGCAAGGAAAACAGGCCGGACAGGGCCCCGCCCGGACTGGCCGGAACGGCCCGGACAGTCCCGGCCCGGGCACGAGCCCGGCACGTCAGGCCCAGGACGTGACATGCCCGGGACAAGGCCAGGTCCGGCCCGGCCAAGGCACAGGGCCCGGGCCACGCACTTGCAGGCCGGCCCTGCCCGGACGCTGGCCAGGCGCCGGCCCGTGCCCTTCCACTCTTCCCTTTTCCCTTCTCTTCCCTTCCTTCCCATCCTTCCCAGCCCTTCCCTTCCCTTCCCCTCCTTCCCGTCCCTTCCCTTGCCCTTCCTTCCTCTCCCTTCCCTTCCCGTACGCTTCCCATCCCTTCCTCCTCTCCTTCCCTTCCCTTCGGTCCTTCCCTTCCCTGTCCCATCCTCCCGTCCCTGCCCTTCCCTTCCCTTCCCAGTACAGTCCCTTGCCCTTCTTTCCTTTCCATTCCGGGGCTTCGTTCCGTGCTTGACCCGGCCCCCTTCTGCCTGGCGGGCCAGGCCCGGCCCTTCCCTTCCCTTCCCACTGGGCCCGGCCCTTCCCTTAGTCCACCTTGCTCCGGACTTCGAGGCCAGGACCGGCCCAGGCCAGGGACCCTTCCCTTCCCTTCCCGTGCCCTTCTCTCTTTTCGCTGTCGGGTCAGTTCTTTCCTTTCCGTGTCTGTACGTCTCCCTTCCCTTTCCTTTCTCTTCTCCTGTTTCCTTTCCCCCTTCCCTTTCTTTCCCTTCCCTTCCCCTTTCCCTTCCCTTCCCCCTTCCCTTCCCCCTTCCCTTCCCCCTTCCCTTCCCCCTTCCCTTCCCCCTTTCCATTCTTTCCCTTCCCTTCACCTTTCCCTTCCCTTCCCTTCCACCTTCTCCCCCCGTCCCCACCCATCCTCTCCTTTCCTCTCCCTTCCTCTCCCTTTCCCTCCCTTCCCCTCCCTTCCCCTCCCTTCCCTTTCCTTTCCCTCCTTTCACTTCCCTTCCCTTTACCCTTCCTTTACCCTCCCTTACCCTCCCTAACTCTCCTTTCCCTTCCCCATCTAACCCCTCCCCTTCCTTTCCCTTCTCTTCTCTTCCCTTCTCACTTCCCTTCACTTTCCTTCACTTCCCCTCACTTTCCCTCTTTTCCTCTCCCTTCCTCTTACTTCATCTCACTTTTAATGCCGTCGCCTTCCCTCATCCCTCCTCTTTTCCCTCCTCTCTTTCCTCCTCTCTTTCCTCCTTTCTTTCCTCCTCTCTTCCCACCTCTCTTCCCTCCCCTCTTTCCTCCCTTTTTTCTCCCCTCTTATTTCTGTTTTCCCTCCTCTCTTATCTCCTTTTTCTTTCCCCCTTTCCTCCCCTCCCCTCTTCTCCCCTTCCCTTTCTTCCTCTCCCCTCTCCTCCCCTCCCCTCCCTCCCTCCCTCCCTCCCCTACCCTCTCTTCCCTACCTTCCCCTCTCAGCCTTCTTCTGTCCTCTCTTGCCCTCTCCTGCTATCTCCTCTCTTCTCATCTCCTCTTCTTCTCTCCTCACTTCCAATCCTCAATTTCTCTTCTCTC
>NC_134820.1:520593-524589 GCF_046742065.1 Oratosquilla oratoria | reverse complement strand
CTCTTCCTATCTCCACCGTCGCCTCCCTTCTTCTCCATCCTCCCGTCTCCTTTCATCTCCTCTCCTCTCCTCTCCTCCCTTCCCTTGTCCTCCTCTCTTCTTTGTTTCTTTCTTTCATTGCCATTCCTCCCCTCACTTCCCTCTTTCCCCTTCTCTCTTTCCCTCTCTTTCCCCTTCTTTTCGCCTTTCTCCCCCTTGTACACCCTTCCCCATATATACCCTCTGATTTCCATTATTCATTTTCGGTTCTCTCTACCCTATAATCTGTCCACCTGTCCCCTCTTTCCTATATTTTCCCTTTCCCCATTGCCCGTTTCCCTCACTTTTCCCCCTCGCTCGTCTCTACACGCTCCCCTTGTTCTTGATCGAATTTTTGGAGACTTCTGCAAGAAAGTAATTTGTTTTTGCATTTTCTTCAGAATCCTTCGTGTCTGTCGTACCGTGAAGAGACAGTCATAGATATCTCCTGGATAAATCATTAAAGAAAACAGCATATAAAAAAACGATTATAACAATAATGATGATAACAATGATAATGAAATAATGAAAGAACAATTGAGGGGATGGTGATGATGGTGATTTAGTTGTTGTATGTGATGGTGATGAAGATGATGATGGCAACCCTGATATTCGTAAATTTTTTACAAGTCTGGTTTTGAATTTGCCCCCACCCCCCCAAAAAATCAGTGTTTCCAGCCTCTTCCCTCCCTTCCCTTCCATTCCTTCCCTTCCCTCCCTTCCCTCCCTTCCCTCCCTTCCCTCCCTTCCCTCCCTTCCCCTCCCTTCCCTCCCTTCCCTCCCTTCCCTCCCTTCCCTCCCTTCCCTCCCTTCCCTCCCTTCCCTCCCTTCTCTCACTTCCCTCCCTTCCCTCCCTTCCCTCCCTTCCCTTCCTTCTCTCCCTTCCCTCCCTTCCCTCCCTTCCCTCCCTTTACTCCCTTTACTCCCTTCCCTTCCCTCCCTTCCCTCCCTTCCCTACCTTTCCTCTCTTCCCTTCCTTCCCTCCCTTCCTTAACTTCTCTCCATTCCCTAACTTTCCTAACTTCCTTTTTCATATCTGACTGACCCCATATCTCTCCTTCTTTTCCTTCATCCCTTCGTAATCCTTCAGCATGTAGGGGGTAGCAAAAGGGTAACAATAGCCTCTTTGGATGAAACCTCAAAGTTAGATCAATCTATTGGTCATTTGTCCAGTTTCACCTCCTAATGAGAAAACAATGGATCTAATGTTGGTGTTACACTATACGGCGGCGCCGGAATTGGCTATATTATAGTCAAGTTTAATTGGCTTAACAAAATCACCTGCACCTCGCCCACTGACCTGGGTCAGAGGTAATGTAACAAGATACACCACATCCACAGCAAGGCCGCTTCATTTAATCGGCGACCCCCCTCCCACCTCCGTCCTCTCATGCATAAAAAGAGAAGACGGGGAGAAATCCTTTCGCGCTGCGTCAAAAATATCATTTAAATATATTCCTTTCCTCCCCATCCCCCACCTACTCCTTTCCAACTATCTCAACATCATCCATACACAACCATTCTCCATTCACTCCTATCTTCTATCTTCTCTCTTCCTTCCTCAACAGACATTCCCCTTTTTCCCAATGCCCCTTTTACGACATCTATTCTTCTCATCCTTGGTCGCCCCGTCATGTTCACTCCTTCCACATCTGCCTTCCACACCTCTTTTAATAATCTTTCTTCACTAATTTTTTCTATGTGTCCAAACCATCCCAATATCCTTCATCAGCCCTATCTCCCAATTCCCTTTCCATCCCCGCACTCCTCACCTCCTCGTTTTACACTCTACCCAGCCTAGTAACCCTTACCACACTTCTCAGGCATTTCATCTACAACACATCCAAACACCTCTCTTCCTTTGTTATATTCCATGTTTCTACCACATACAGTGCTGTCGGCAAAATCACTCTTTCATACAATCTCCTCTTTGCATCCATTTCCAAATGTCAATTTCCCATTACACTTTTTAATCCCCCAATCTCCATTCTACCTTCACTTCCGCTCCTCCCTTTCTTGTCACATTCACACCCAAGTATCTAAAGCTATCCACTTCCTCCAGTCTGTCTCACTCCCTTAATATTCACTCCCAATTTGCTGCCACATTCTCCCTTGTACTTCTCATCACCTTACATTTACCCACATTTATCTTCTACTTCGTTCTTTCGAACACCTTCCCAAACTCTGTCACTAAATTCCTTAATCCATCCTCTGATCCTGTCATAAGCGCAGTGTCGTCAGTAAACAGCAACTGGCTATCTCCAATTTTTCTTTATTTTCTTTACTCATCTCCAATCTCCTTAAAATAATCTGCCCATCTTACCCCTACTGTCGTCTCTTTCATTACCCCTATTGTTGTCTCTTCCGTCTCTCCATCTGCACCTTTTATCTTTTCTTCTCTACTTGATTAGCCTCCTTTTCCGCTCTTCACTTCCTTCCAAAGCATCTTTTTATTACTTTCAAAATCTTCTGTCATACTCTTTCCCCATTTCACATCCGCTCTTCTCTTTGCCTCTTTTATCTTATACAGTACTTTACTTCTCTTTTCTTTGTACCTCTCATATGATTCTCTCGTTCTATTTTGTAACCAATCTGTGAATGTTCGCTTCTTATCTTATACAACCTTCTTTGCCTCCTGATCCCACCACTCGCTACCCTTCCTTCTATTTCCTTCCGTCCTCCTTGTTCTACACACCAATTTTGCTCACCTTGTGACTCCCTCCTTAAACCATCCCCATTCCTCCTCCACTTCTAGTTGTACCCTATCCTTTATTTCCTCCCACTCCTCTCTCAGCTTCTTCTTGAACTCCTTTTCATACGAAAATCGACTAAAACATATGAACCTGTTTTCCCTAAAAAAAAAAAAAAAAAAAAAAAAAAAAAAAAAAAAAAGAGGAGGCTCAGGTGACTTGATACAGGTTTTTAAGATTCTAAAAGGAATTGACGACATCAAAAGTGACAAAATTTTTACACTGAATGAGAATCAGACAAGAAACAATGGTCTCAAACTGTCCGGAAATAGATTTAATTTGGAAGTAGGTGGAGTCAACTTCACCAACCGTGTAGTTAATGAATGGAATAAACTTCCTGCGGAGGCAGTGCAATGTAGTTCAGTTCGAAGCTTTAAGAATCATTTAGATAAACACCTAAGCAAGATGCTGTAATGACTATAATCTATTTTACATTATTTGTTTATTTGTTTTGTCTGTTTGTTTATTACTATTTGTTTGAATCGCATTTCTAATTAGTTATATGTAAATTTATTATTATTTACTATTTACCTGTTTGTTTATTATTTAACTATACCTATGCATTTATTCATGTATTTTATTTATTATTTACATGATTGTAGTTTTTATTTATTCATTTATTCATTCATCATTATTATTATTATTTTTCTTCGCACCCGACCTAGATATGAACCAAAAGGTCTCCTGTCGGCATGCTCCGCCTTTGTAATCCTTTTTGTAATCCTTTTCTTTCTCATTTAAAAGCAGTTTACTCTTAGGAATTCCCTAACTTCTGTCCTTTTCCTGTTTCTCCATCTATCCTCCACTCTCAACATACCTTCCATCAAAAATTATCTGATATTTCCCCCTCTTCCCCTTAGAACATGTACATCCAAGACTCTTCCTACTATTCTCCTGGTTACCAGTGTGTAGTTCATCATCGCCCTGTCTACTACCCTTCCATTCATCACTCTCTCCCATGTGTACTTACGCTTGACTTTCTTTCTAAACACTGCATTTGCGATCATCAACTCTTTTCTTAGAAAGATCTCCACCATCAACTCTCCCCTACGATTTTTTTTTTTTTCGGAACTTCACACTTCCCAGCCATTCCATCTATCCGTCTATTGGTTCATCTATCCTAGCATTAAGACCGCCCAATGCCACTACATCGACATTTGTCCCTAAACCCTCTATGCACTCATTTAAATCTATTCAAAAACCCTCTCTTTACTCTACATTTTTCTCA
>NC_134820.1:493093-503093 GCF_046742065.1 Oratosquilla oratoria | reverse complement strand
TTCTGCAATGAATGAAGTGCATTTCAATGGCTTTCCAGGAAAATACTGAATTGTAAAAAAAAAAAAAAAAAGGGAGAGATGGAAAAACGAAAATAAATGAAAGGAGTCAAACGTAATGAACAGTATCGCATTATGGAGCTATCACGCTGGGCTATTTTTCTTCAGCCTTGTAAAATCACCATGGAAAATTATATTGTTTTCTCAACAATTTCCATAGAATGTCATTTGGTATGCTGGAAGAAAAATATTTTCCTTCAGCATATCAGATCCCTTCCCAAAAGCTGCGGCTTGCAAATCTGCTCCTGTAGCTGGAGGAAGAATAGTCCAGTGTGATGACGCTTTAACCTTTTCACCAGTATGGGAATTGTCTCAGATATTAATAAAATCACGTGACGTCAGACGGAATTGAATATTAAGCTCCACACGGTATGGAAGGAGCTGATCGAGATAGGATACAACACACACACACACACACACACACACACACACACACACACACACACACACACACACACACACACACACACACACACACACACACACACACACACACACACACACACACACACACACACACACACACACACACACACACACACACACACACACACACACACACGAGCGCGCGCGCAGAAGAATGAAATCGCCCAGCGACACCCGGAACAAAGAGAAAAGTACTACACTGTGCGGAAGCCAAAATTTGTGAGAAAATTATCAAGAATAAATGGGTAAAACACCTGGAAGAAAATAATATAATAAACCCAAGACAATTTGGGTTCAGACATGGAAGATCATGTACCACAAATTAAATCTTTTTTTTTTTTTTTTTTTTTTTTTTTCTCAAGACTAATAGATATAATACAAGAAAGGGATGGATGGGCTGATTTTGCTTTCTCAAACTTGCAAAAGGCTTTCGACAAGGTACCACAAAAATAAAAAGATAAAATAAAATAAATAGATAAATAGATAGATAAATAGATAAATAAATAAATGAATAAAATGGAAAATATAGGAGGGATACAAGGGAACCTGCTAAACTGGATGGAGGACTTCCTGAATGGTAGAAGGATGGAAGTAGTACTCAGAGAAAAATATTCAGGTTGGAAGGAGGTGATTAGTGGAGTTCCTCAAGGGTCTGTATTGGCTCCAATAATGTTTGCTATTTATGTGAATGACATGGATGATAATGTGGAATGTTCCATAAGCTTCTTTGCAGACAACGCCAAATTTTTTTAGGAAAGTAAAAACCGAAACGGATTGCGAATCACTACAGGAAGACCTGAGCAAGGTTTGGAAGTGGAGTCAGAAATAGGAAGTGGACTTCAACATTAAGAAGTGTAGCATAATGAAGTTCGGAAAAAGTAAAAATAGAATATCAGGCCAATATAAAATTGGAACTAAGGAGGTAAAGAGAGTGAGATCTGAAAAAGATCTGGGAGTAATTATCTCAAACGACTTGTCCTCTGATAAACAAATAAACAAAATTGTCAGAAAATCCTATAACTTGCTAAGAGCACACACACACACACACACACACACACACACACACACACACACACACACACACACACACACACACACACACACACACACACACACACACAGCGAGACCCGGAACAGACAGAAAAGTACTACATCGTGCGGAAGCTGTCGAGAGAGATTTCTTATAAAAACAAGAATAAAGTAGAAAAAAAAAATAATTTAAGGTGAATTAAACAGCGACGGGGTCAGATAGGGTGAAAGGTGGCTGCAACGATAAAAAGGGGAATAAAGAAGAGACTCCGTGAAAAAAGTTTATTGTACCATTGATCAAGCACAGATTGTGCAAGTGGTAGTCACTAGCAACTGTTGGGAAATCAAGCCTGGTACCCAATAATTAGGTGAATAATAATCTTAAAAAAAAAAAAAAAAAAAAAAAATCCTAGAGGTAATCCAATTTTTTTTGTGGCCTCCTCCTCCTCTCCTTATCCTCCTCTCCTCCTCCTCCCTCTTCTCCTCCTCCATCTCCTCATCCACCACCTCTTCCTCCTCCTCTTCCTCCTCCTCCTCCTCTTCCACCTCTTCAACTTCTTCATCCTCAATCTCCCTCTTCCTCTTCCATCTCCCTCTTCCTCCTCCTCCTTTTCCCTCTTCCTCCTTCTCTTCCTCCTCCTCCCTCCCTTTCCTCCTCTAGCTGCTGTGGTGTGACTTACCTCTCTATCTGTACACGTGTGGGGCGTCGACTAGGAGGATCCCCCCTGATGTTATCGAGATGGTTAAAAGTCACTTGTAGCTGCTCGAGGTTGTGGATCCACGGTCTTCATTCTCACGAGCCGAGACGACACGGGTCCTACACATGGAGACGCTTAGCGCTGACCTAAGCTGCTATGCGACGTAGGCCACTGGTGGCTGTCAGATTCGATCCTGGGTCCTCATGGTGTGGAGCGAAGTCGAAGCCAGTGCACCATAGCGGCATATGACGAACCTTATGCCTTTGCTTGGCCTTATTGTTATTGTTGTTGTTCTTACTATTATCACAATTATAGTTATAATTAATAATACAACAAACAGGTGTCAAACTATGGGTTGGTGTCGATAGCTCCTCAGCACAGAGGACACAGGTGTTTTGGTTGAAGCAAAGGGCCTCCTAGCGTGAGCGCTTCACCTTTACATGCCAAATATTGTCTCGAATATGTATGAGCACACCTGTACACATACCCGCGCGCGCAGACAAACACACACACACACACACACACACACACACACACACACACACACACACACACACACACACACACACACACACACACACACACACACACACACACACACACACACACACACACACACACACACACACACACACACACACACACACACACACACACACACACACACACACACACACACACACACACACACACACACACACACACACACACACACACACACGCACGCACACACACACTCGTTATTCCTACGAGGCGGCACGTTCCCATCACTTCCACACGGACGAATCCAATCATGATTTGGTGGCGGGTGAGAGGACGAACACACCTCGCTTGTCTGCGCCTGGACCCCTCACCACCACCACCACCACCACCACCACCACCACCACCACCACCACCACCACCACCACCACCACCACCACCACCACCACCACCACCACCACCACCACCACCACCACCACCACCACCACTCATATACATGCACGTGACCTCAGCTCACGTCTGTCTTGACTTTTCATCACCACTGTCCTCCTTTTATGTATTATCTTCCCAGGTGGATTTTTTTTTCTCGAGTTATCATTTTCTTTTTAGTATCGAAAAAAACAAACAAACATAAAAACCACTCCCACCCATTTCATCCCTATCATACTCCATTCCCTTCTACCCTCTTCCCTCCCTCTTATCTTGGCACCTCCTGGATGACGGGTCATCCCTTTATCTTATCCACTGCCCTGGGTCAGAAGCAGTGTTACAGGACACAGCACATCCACAGCAAGGCCGCTTCATTAAATCGGTGACCCCTCCTCTCCATCTCCTCATGAAGAAAAGGAGAGGACGGGGAGAAATCCCTTCAGGCTGTGTCAATTTATTTCTCATACATATTCCCATACCCCCCATCCTCCACCCACTCCTCCTCATGCATCACAGCATCATCCATACAGAACCCTTCGCCATTCACCCCTATCTTCTGTCCTCTCCCGTCCTTCCTCAACAGATATTCCCCTCATTCCTAAATCCCCTTTTATGCCATCCATCCCTCTCATTCTAAGTTGCCCTCCGGACATTCACTCCTTCTACCTCTGCCTTTCACATCTCTTTTACTAGTCTTTCTTCACTCATTCTTTCCATGTGTCCAAACTATGCAGAATGTCTGAAAAAAGGAGATACAGCAATAGTGGACTGGGTGGTGAGGTTATTTAATGTTTATTTAAGAGAGGGTAGAGTGCCAAAGGACTGGAGGAATGCCTGTATAGTTCCACTTTACAAGAAGAAAGGGGACAAGTGTGAGTGTCGTAGTTTCAGAGGGATAAACTTATTAAGTGTAGTTGGGAAGGCTTATGGGAGGGCCTTGATTGAGAGGATTAAGAGAGGAACAGAGGGAGTAAATGGTGAGGAACAGGGTGGCTTTAGGACAGGTAGGGATTACGTAGATCAGATTTTTGTAGTAAGACAGATGTGTGAGAAACTATAGGAAAAGGTAAGAATGTATTTTAGGTTTTTATGGACCTGGAAAAGGCTTATGAGAGGGTAGACAGGAAGGCTATAAGGGAGGTATTGCAGATATATGAGATAGGAGTGAAGCTGTTAAGAGCAATCAAGAGTTTTTAGGATTAGAAATGGAGAGAGTGAGTGGTTTGAGGTAAAGGTGGGACTTCGTCAGTGATGTGTTATGTTGCCCTGGATGTTCAATTTATACATGGATGGGGAGGTGCAAGAGATATATGTAAGAGTAATAATAGTAATAATAACAATACTACTACTATTAATAATAAAAATAACAATGATGATAATAATAATGATATTATTATCATTATTATTGTTATTATTATTATCATCATCATCATCATCATCATCATCATCATCATCATCATCATCATCATCATCATCATCATCATCATCATCATCATCATCATCATCATCATCATCATCATCATCATCAATCATCATCATCATCATCATCATCATCATCATCATCATCATCATCATCATCATCATCATCATCATCATCATCATCATCATCATCATCATCATTATTATTATTATTATTATTATTATTATTATTATTATTATTATTATTATTATTATTATTATTATTATTATTATTATTATTATCATTGTTAATATCATTATTATTATTGTTGTTGTTGTTGTTGCTGTTGTTGTTATTATTACTATTATTGTTATTGTTATTCTATTTATTTATTTATTTTCTCCTCCAATTCCTCTTCCTCCTCCCTCTCTATCCTCATCTTACTATTTCTCCTTCTGCTCTTCCTCATTCGTTTTCATTCTCATTCTCCTTTTCTTTCTCCTATTATTTTCCCGTCTTTCATTTTCTCCTTTCATCTCTCCTTTCTTCTTTCCAATTTTTTCTCTTTTTTTTTCTTCCATTTCTCCATCTCCTCCTCCATTCTATCTCTCTTCATTCTCTTCTTTCTCTTCTTCTTTCCCCTCATCTCCCTCTTCCCTTTCTCTACTCCCCTTCTTTCTTTTACTCTTTCTCTTCACCCTTTGCTTCTCCTCTTACTCACCCTCCTCTTCATCTTCTTTCATTATCCCTCCTCCTCCTACTATTCTTACCGCATCTTTTATAAGTTTTCTTCTCCTCTTCCCCCTCTTCCACCTTTTTCTCCTTTTCCTCCTCCTCTTATTCCTCTTAATCTCTTCTATTCTTCTTCCTTCTCCCTTCTTCCTCCTCCTCCTCTCCCTCCTCCACCTGCTCTTCCTCTTCCTCCTCTCTCTCTTCTGCTCTTTTGACATGCCAGGCCTTTCTTCAATTTCCTCTTTTCCCCAGATTTGCTATAATTGTTCTCCAACCTCCTTTGATCTCCGCCAGCCACACAGGAGGGTCCCGCCCACCCCGCTAACCGCCCCTGATTTCTTCTCTCGCACTCTCCTACCGTCGTTATCGTTATCGTCACCACCACCGTCACCATCAAAGCCACCAACGTCTTCGTTGCTACTGTCACTGCCCTATCGTCCCCATTATCATCATTGTCAACACATACATCAATATTACATCTTTAGACAAGTGGATCACTAGTTATGCTAACATATACATATATTGATATACATTCATATATAGATGAAAATATGTACGTACATACATATATACGTATGTATTTATATATATATATATATATATATATATATATATATATATATATATATATATATATATATTGACACTGCGCCACCTCGAAACGTCGGCGGCTTAAGGTACAGAGGGATGGGAAATGACAATCATTATGCACACTTCCTTTTCTTTATTCACCCTTCGTTTTGATGCTACATACAGACGGCGTGTGTGGTGTCTGTAAACAAGACTATAATAACTAAACATGCCTCAATCACTTTAACAATCATCACAATAATTAAACACACTTCATCATCAATTTCTTATCATCATAAAATCTCTCAATACTCTACCATGATTGTTTAGCCGCCTCCATTACTTAAATTCTGACTTATTTTCGTCATCCACAGATATTCTGAGAAAACAAATATATCAAACGTTACTATGACTTTTACATTGACTTAATACATATTATTCCTTGAAACATGCTACATATACATTCTCAATCAATGCTTACCAACAACAGGTTCCCCAGACAACTTATGGTAGTCAACACATCTTCACGCCCCAAAGGCTGGACATAAAATGCTGGTTATCAATTAGATGATACCGAGGCGAGTTCCGGCACTACTTTGTCACAGCGGAGTGCTACACAAGGAAGCGTAAATAAATGAGTCATGTTTCTACTTAATATTCCTTCGTCCTCTAGTACAATTTTATAATATAATTTTATCTTATTATACATAATGAACCACTACAATACATCAATCTCAAACAAGAATATTTTCCATATTATTTTACATACATCGTAAACTACATACTTAAATATCACAGGCCGCAGCTGAGGTTAGCTTGTACCTCATGCAATTTCGTAAGTATATTATCGATGCATTTTCACACTTCTAAATATTAAGCAATTGCCATTCATCATACACTTAATCAAATGTCATATGCCGTGATTCGTAATTAGTTTTAATATATATTCTCACGTGTATATTATCTCAATACACTACAACAATTCCAAACATTGTGCAGGTACTCAGTACACACTTAGATCAAATTTCATATGCCGTGATTCGTAATAAGTCTTAACCTGTATAATATCACACATCAAGATATTTCCATACAGCGGACAATCGGCACTCACATATATAATATATATATATATATATATATATATATATATATATATACATATATATATATATAGACACACACACACACACACACACACACACACACACACACACACACACACACACACACACACACACACACACACACACACACACACACACACACACACACACAAACACACACACACACACACACACACACACATATATATATATATATATATATGTACTCGTACATGCGTGTATGTGTGTGTGTGTGTGTGTGTGTGTGTGTGTGTGTGTGTGTGTGTGTGTGTGTGAGAGAGAGAGAGAGAGAGAGAGAGAGAGAGAGAGAGAGAGAGAGAGAGAGAGAGAGAGAGAGAGAGAGAGGGGGGGGGTGCTTCACCTTGGTCTTGGATCACGTGTTGGACTCGTGATCGACAGTTATTTCCCTCCCGGAAGAGAGCTAAGAGTTCATATATGACCGATCTATGGGTAATGCTGTGACGTTACACGCACAACCACACACATCCAACTCCCCGCCCACGAGAGATGGAGCAACGACCTGCAGCGCAGCGATACTGAAACTTTTTTAACCCTGGGCGGGCTTCGAACCCGGACCGCCGTAGTGGCAACCAGGAACAATATCACTGCTCCACGAGTCGTTTTCTTCTACTCTTTTTATTCCCTACTTCTATTTGTTTTATGGTTTATTAAAAACGTCTTTCCGCATTACCCTCCTATTCTCTTATTACACACTCAAGGGAATAACTATTCACAAAGTACTTATACTGCTCCCATCTCCAAACTCATTTCCCTCAACGTCGTCTTCCCCAACTTCATTTTTTCTAACCTCATCTCCCCCAATCTCATCTCCCCCAACCTCAGCTCCCGTAACCTTATCTCACCAACCCTCATCTCCCTCACCTTCATTTCCCCCACCCTCATCTCCCACACTTTCATTTCCCCCATCCTCATGTCCCTCACCTTCATTCCCCCCACCCTTATCTCCCGCACCCTCATTTCCCCATCTTAGTCTCCCCCACCTCATCTCCCCAACCTCATCTCCCCCAACCTCACTCCCCCAACCTCATCTCCCCCAACTTTACTCCCCCAACCACAACTTCGAGCCTCAACGTCACTAGTATCAATTCTCAGAAACCACATATCCCCCAAACTCATTTCTCCCACGCTCATTCCCCCCAACCGCATCTTCACAACCCTCATCTCCCCCAACTTCATCTCTCCCACCCTTATTTCACCCAACTTCATCTTCTCCACCCTCATCTCCTCCAACCTCAACTTCCCGAGCCTCAACTCCGGTAGCTTTAGTGTTCAGCAACCGCAGTTCCCTCTTCCCTTTGCATTCCGTTTGTTCATATTACCTTTCCCATTCTCTCCCAAGCCGCCTTCTTTCTCCGTCCCTCCGTCTCCCCCTGTGCTCCCCTCTTCTTCTCTTTGTTCACGAGCCTCCGACCTCTTTTTGTTCTTGTTCTCGCTCTTCCCTTTTCGATCTCTGTTCTTCTCTCTTTTCCTACAGCCTTGGAGGCAGAAGTCTCTCTTGCTCTTTATTTTGTCTTTTACCTCGCCCCTTCTCTTGGTACTCGAAGAAAAGAGCAAAGCAAAGAGGAGGAAGAGGAAAAAAATAAATAAAGAAATGATAGGAGAAAAGAAGTAAATAGTAGTGGAAGGGGAAGGGAAGAAGAAAAAAAGAGGAAGAATGGAAATAAAAAGAGTAGAAAAAATAGGAAGAGGAGGTGGAGGAAGAGAAGGAAGAAGAGAAAAAGAAAGGGAAAGAAGAATAACTACAGTATTGAGAGTGGGAATGGAGGAATGAGTTGGAAGAAGAGCAACAGAATGTGGTAAAGGAGGAGGACGAGGAGGAGGAGGAGGAGAAAGAGAAGGGGTAGGAGAGAAAATATGATCTGGTAAAACAAGAGAGGAATTGAAAGAGGAGGGAGTGGGAGAAAGAGGAGCTGGAGGGAGAGGACTTAAAGGAAATGAAATAGCAAGAAAAGTAGCGAAAGGAGGAGTAAGAGAAATGGAGGGAGGAGGTGGAGGAGGAGGAGGAGGAGGAAGTGGAGGACCTGGAGAGGAGTAATGGAAATAAGATAAGGAGTAGGAAGAGGAGATTGTTTAGTTGATTTTTCTTTTGGTTCGCACTAGCTATTTGAAGGTTTTAAGCACAAAGTGACACACATATTTACATATATTGACCTTCCCCCTTAAAGAGTTATCACTTTTGTTTTCCAAGGGCTTCATCAGCACCGACAGTTGAAAGTTCGTTTGAGTTAAAACAACCTATGTTATAATATCTTATTTTTCAAATCTCCAAATATTAAGTTATCTTTCCGTCATATATGGCAAAGCTAAATGATGAACTAGGATACTATAAGCCGATACGAATGGTAAACATACTGTTGAAATGTTCTTAGAAAGGTCTAGATTCTGTAAGTGAAGTCATATTCTAGTTATTCAAATGGAGGTTGGAGGTAGGATGTCGGAGGAAAAATAGCTCAATGTAACTCTTTTAGCTGAATAAAATCTTCCTCCGCTCATCACATAATAACGTAGGGAGTCGATCTCAATACTAGACAAGCTGTGGTTATGTGCTTCTTAGTCGACTATATTCTGTCTTCAACCCTTCTTTCTGGTTCCTGATATTTTCTTTTTGGGGGGCTTGAAAGATTCTTAAATCAATTTTCGACTTGTATGGTTTTTAAGATTTTTTTTTCAATATTTGTTTTTGGCTCTTCTTTCTAGTTGTATTCATTCGTTTATCTATTTTTTATTTATCAATCTATTTACCATATTTGTTTATTCATTTACCTACCTACATATCTATTCATTATGTTTTTGTTTTATTTGTTCTTTTATTGTGAATGTAGTAGTTTCAGAGGGATTAGCTTGTTAAGTGTAGTTGGGAAGGCTTATGGGAGGATCTTGATTGAGAGGGTTAGGAGAGGAACAGAAGGAGCAATTGGTGAGGAACAGTGTGGATTTAGGAGAGGTAGAGGTTGTGTAGATCAGATCTTTGTGGTAAGACAGATATGTGAGAAAGCTATAGGAAAGGGGAAGGATGTTTTTGGGGCTTTTATGGA
>NC_134820.1:478093-488093 GCF_046742065.1 Oratosquilla oratoria | reverse complement strand
TTTCTTCCTTTCCTCACGAATTTTACTACACTTGGTTCTCTAAGGTACACCAAGGGACTCCTCTCGAGAACACGCATTTTAGTACTTCTTTCAATTTCAATTTCCACCACTGTCTTTGTTCCCAACAAGTTCTATTCCTTCAGTTTTAATCCTTAGTATTGGGGAATGAAACTTGTAAGTTTTCTTCCTTTCCTCACGAATTTTACTACACTTGGTTCTCTAAGGTACACCAAGGGACTCCTCCCGAGAACACGCATTTTAGGTCCTAGGTAAGTTTTGCAGTGACGTGGTGATCTCTTTACCCCAATAATCTTTAACTTTGTGTTTAAGATTCTCCCCGAAGGACGTGACTTTACAATCGTGAACCAATTTAATTTTCTTCTCCTCCACCCTTTCTCTAATCAGATTTGTTATTACAAGTCTACATGCCATGTTAAATCTTTACATAACCCACTTACATTACAAGTAGTCAGAAAAAAGCAAAACATGCACGTCATACATCAATAATGAAATCGGGTCTCCGTCTAATGTTTATAAACATCAGACTGGGAACAAGCTTATGCAATTCCTCGACCTCTGGCCTTTGGGTATGATGTAAGTACATAAACTATAAAAATGTAACACTCGTCATCTATTCCTCTTTCTACCCACTTATTTCTATTTTCTCCCAGCCTCTTACAGATGTGTATCTGTGCGTACACACACACACACACACACACACACACACACACACACACACACACACACACACACACACACACACACACACACACACACACACACACACACACACACACACACACACACACACACACACACACACACATACACCCCCCCCCCCACACACACATACACCCCCCACACACACACACACACACACACACACACACACACACACACACACACACACACACACACACACACACACACACACACACACACACACACACACACACACACACACACACACACACACACACACACACACACACACACACACACACACACCGGGTTCGAATTCTGCCCAGGGCTGACATAATTTCAACATCGCTGCGTTGCGAGTCGTTACTCCAAAATCTCGTTGGCGGGGAGTTGGGTGTGTGTGTGTGCGTGTAAGGTCACAGCATTACCCAAAGATCGGTCATGTATGAGCTTTGAGCTCTCTTCCGGGAGGGAAATAGCTGTCAATCACGAGTCCAACACGTGATCCAAGACCATAGTGAATCTCACACGCACACACACACACGCACGCACACGCACACACACACACACACACACACACACACACACACACACACACACACACACACACACACACACACACACACACACACACACACACACACACACGCACACACACACACACACACACACACACACACACACACACACACACACACACACACACACACACACACACACACACACACACACGCACGCACACACGCACACACACACACACACACACACACACACACACACACACACACACACACACACACACACACACACACACACACACACACACACGCACACACACACACAGACACACACACACACACACAGGCGCACGCACACACCTTTGTTTAGCTGTTCACTTCTTTAAGTCGCACTCACGTCACACCCGCGTCACTCCCACGTCACAAAGGACACTTCTACTTCCGACTTTTGTTTTAGGATACGTTTGATATTTATTTAACCTTTTGCACCAACGCGTCACTACTACGTCACGCCTGCGTCACGTCTGCATAAGACAGAAAATCCTCTTTCTCCCCGACCTCCCCCTCCCCCCCCCCCTCCCCTCCACCCCCCCCCCCCCTCCCCCTCCCCCTCCCCCTCCCCCTCCCCCACCTCCCCCTCCCCCACCTCCTCCTCTCCCTTCGCCCCTCTTCCCTCCTGTCTCCTCCCCAGCGTCGGACTTGTCAAACCGACTCCATACTTTTAGTCTGCAAGAGCTTCCTAAAGTTCTGCTCTTGTTTCCTCGTATTGTGATTTGAGTCTCTTCGGTCCCCGGGATTCACGTGGGATGGGCGGCAGCGGCTTCCTGCGCGCCTGAGAAGGCTCAAGAGGAAAAGCCAGTCGCAAGTTTGCCTCCACCACCGTCTTAACCCTTTCAATACAGTGGCTAACTATATCGACTTAATCTTGTTCCTCCTGGTGGGTTAAGGCCGATAAAAGTGTGGGTATCGACCTACAGAGGGTCTCGGTCGATAAGGGTCCCCCCTTCAAGCTGGTGGTCTTTCCTCAGCTCCTCAAAACCGTGTGTTTTTGGTTAGGATGGAGAGCTTCGCCTTGTTGATGGGGTTAGACCCAAGACTGCAGACTTCGTTCGGTTGCTTTTTATTCTTCCTTTTGAATATTCGTCTTTGGTTTTTGGATTAGGTGCCGTTTTTGAAAGGTCAGGGGAGCCGGTGAGGGGAACAGGACAAGAGGTGGTTTGCTTCGAGTAGGACACAGGGCGAAGCTGTGAGAAATTTGTTTTTAACTTTTTTATATCTATTGATCTATTTTTATATCCCGTTGGCTCGGCTCCCTCTTTCTCCCTCTTCCTTCCCCTTCCCTCATCCCTCTGCCTTCCTTTACTCCTCCTCCTTTCCTTTCTTCTCCCCTTTTTGTCCTTAGTATACTTCCTATTTTTCCTATTTTACCTCTCTTCCTCCTCTCCCTCTTGCTTCAGTTATTCTTACTTCTCTTTCTCCGTTCCCCCTGCTCTTTTCAGTTTCTCTTTTTTTCACTTCCTCTTCCTCCAGCTTCTCTTCTTTCCTCCTTTTCCGTCACCTCTAATAGCTTTTACCTTGCTTCTTCCGTTTCATCTTCCTGTTTTTATCAACTTCCTTCTCCACTCTCACGTATGCATCTTCTGCTTACTCTCCTTCCACCATTTTCTTTTTCCTCATGTTCATTCTAATCCTCCTTCCCTTTCTACACCTCCTCCTTTCTCTTCCTTCTCCTACTCCTCTTCCTTCTTCTCCTTCTCCTCCTCCATTATCTCTTCAACATCCTCCCCTCTTTCTATCTCTTCTTCCTCTTCACTATCATCTTCCTCCTCTATTTCGTTTTCTCTTTCTTCTCTTTTTCCTCTCCATTCAGTAATTTGACTGCACCTAAGCTGAATGGAATAGTGTTCACGTCCCAATTACAATCTGTAAAGCTCGTTTCACACGGATCGATTTTTCGCCGTGTGCCGTCCACGACACGACGTCGTGCTCTCAAATAACCATGGGTCTCTATGGACGCTTTCACACGTTACGAACATGAAAACGTGTGAAAGCGTCCATAGACCTAAGATTATTTGAGAATACGACATGTTGTCGTGGACTACGCATGGCGAAAAGTCTACACGTGTGAAATATGCTTAAGAGTTGATCAATATTGGCTTTAATCATTTCACCATAATGATGGTTCCACTTCTATAGCTTAATGTTTAATGGAAGAACCTTCAACTTGCTGATATTTTGTGCATATAACTCTGGTCTTGTGGCACTTCTTTACGGCTGAGACCAATATTTTTATCAACTTTATCTTATTTTATCTTGTATTATTTCACTTTGTCTTTTTTATCCTTCTATTTTGTTTGATTTTATTTCATTTAATTTTTGGCCAACCACTGGTCTGCCCGGGCTAATGTCTTCAATTGAAAAATAAAATAAAATAGTATTAAATAAAGATGAAAAAGGAGAAAATACTCTGCTGCATTTTCCACCCTCTTGGCATCGCCTACTTTGCATATCAAGCTGGAACACTTCACTCCCCCAAGGGGGCAATTCCCTTTGCAGACTTTTCCTTCTTCTACTCCCCCTCCTTCCTGCTGCTCTCCTTAAAGATCCCTCCTTTCCGCTATACTCCTTAAATATCCCTCCTTTACTCTCCCTCCTCTCTGCTACCCTCCTCAAATATCCCTCCTTTCCTTTAGCCTCCGTAAATACCTCTCCTTTATTCTCTTTTGCTTCCCGCTGCCCTCTCTAAATATCCCTCCTTTCTGCTATACTCCTTAAATATCCCTCCTTTACTCTCCCTCCTCTTTGCTGTCCTCCTTAAATATCCTTCCTTTCCGCTAGCCTTCGTAAATACCTCTCCTTTATTCTCTTTCCTTCCCGCTGCCCTCTCTAAATATCCCTCTTTTCTGCTATACTTCTTAAATATCCCTCCTTTACTCTCCCTCCTCTCTGCTGCCCTCCTCAAATATCCCTCCTTTCCGCTAGCCTCCGTAAATACCTCTCCTTTATTCACTTTCCTTCTCACTGCCCTCTCTAAATATCCCTCCTTTCTGCTGCCCTCCCTAAATATCCCTCATGTACTCCATCTCCTTTATGCTGCCCTCCTCAAATATCCCTCCTTTCCGCTAGCCTTCGTAAATACCTCTCCTTTATTCTCTTTCCTTCCCGCTGCCCTCTCTAAATATCCCTTCTTTCTGCTACCCTCCTTAAATATACCTCATGTACTCCATCTCCTTTATGTTGCCCTCCTGAAATATCACTCTTCTACTCCACCTCCTTTATGCTGTCCTCTTTCCCTTTCTCTTCTCTCTGCTACCCTTCTGAAATATCCCTCCTTCCTTCTACCCTCCTTTACTTTTCTTCCTTTCTGCTGTTCTCCTTAAATGTCCCCTTCACCACTCCCATCACTGCCTCTTCCAGGGTTGGGGGTGCGGGGTTATTATCCTCGAGGATAGAAGCGCTGGTTATTGGAGATACAATATTCTTTCCTTATGGGGACACGTAAGATCGTATTCGTGAACGGCATATGGTACCCTATTATATAGTGTCCCAGTGTGTACTGTGCGTTGCGCCCATAAAACATCTTGACATGACTGCTAACCCTTGCATGCTCAGGGATTACCTCAGCTGAATAAAATCGCTTGGCAGCAGGTAGTTTTGTGAATGAGTTAGTGAAAGTAATATGTGAGATGGTTTATAACATTCAATGGCAGGGTTTCCCGTCGGCAAAATAAATTCCTCTGTTATTGTTCTGAACCACGTAAACGGTGAAGGATTTTATTTATTTATTCATTTATTCATCTATTTATTTGTCTATTTTATATTTCTTTTTTATGATGACTGGAACCCTCCATCCCCCACCCAAGCAGACATTATCTGATATTGGCCAGAACCAAACCAATTAAATACTTCATCAAAGCAAAGGGCTCTAGTAACAACAATTTACTTTAAGTCGCGCGCTAATTTAACTAAATTTGAGACCTCTAATCATGAAACTTGATACTACTAGATTACTACCCTCCAATTAGGTCGCCGCCACGAGGTCTTTCATCACCCTAATTTGACCTTCGGACCCTTTTTCCCTCACTTACCCTCTTCTCCCTATTTACCCTATTTCCTCTACTTGCCTTATTTCCCCTGATTATCCTATTTTCCTTCTTCCTCTATTTCCAATAATTTCTTTATTTCCCTTTGTTACCCTATTAATTCTTCTTCCCCTATTTCCCCTGATTCCCCCTTTTACCCCTATTTCTGTAAAGTATCCTACTTCGTCTTACCCTATTTTTCCTGCCCTCTTCTCTTCTCACACTATTTCCATTTCTCTATTTTTCGTTCTTCTCCCATTAACTCGTTGCCCAGCACAAAACTCACTCACTCAACCACTCATCCATTTCACCCATCTCTCTCACCCATTCCTCAGATTTCTTCTCTCTCCCTCCTTCCCTCTTCCCAGAACGTTTCCCTCTCCCTTCCCTCCCCAGATCGTTCCCTTCTCCCTCCTCAGATTCTTTCCCCTCTCCCTCTCTCCCCCTCTCCAGATTTTTTCCCTTTTCCCTCACTCCCCCTCCCCAACTTTCTCCCCCTCTCTCTCACCCCCTCCCCAGATTTTTCCCTCTCCCTCACTTCCCCCCCTAGATTTTTCCCCCTCTCTCTCATTCCCCCTCCCCAGATTTTTCCCTCTCCCTCACTCCCCCTCCCCAGATCTTTCCCTCTCCCTCACTCCCCCTCCCCAGATTTCTCCCCGTCTCCCTCCCCAGATCCTTTCCCTTCTCCGTCACTCGCCCTCCCCAGATTCCTTCCCTTCTCCCTCACTCCCTCTCCCCAGATTTTTTCCTCTCTCCCTCCCGCCCCCTCCCCAGACCTTTTCCTCGTCCCTCTCCAGGTTATTTCTCCCTCTCCCTCCCTCCCCTTCCCCAAACTTCTTACCCTCTCCCTCACTTGCTTCCCCCCCCTTTTTTTTTGTCACCCAGGGCCCTCACATGGATGGGGGTTGGGGGTTTGGGGTGGGGGGGTGGGGGTGGGGTCATATACCCTAGGGTGGCACATTTAGGGTGACAACAATTCTAGTCTGGACATGTCGCCCATAAGGCTGATAAAATAATTATAATAAAAAAGGTCAAAAGAAGGCCTGAATATTTTACCGTAATATACGAATTCTGCTTCAGAATCGACAGAATATAAAATATTTTCCCCATATCCTTTCTGCGATAGGGGCATTAGATAACATTTTTGAAACCTGTTTAACTATTTCGCAAGCCAGTAGCTATAAAAGGGAGTGAGGGATGTTGGAGATGGAAAGTGTTGATGGGGGGAAAGGGGGGCGGGGGGCTTACTGAGAAATTTGCCCCCCGGGGGGGCATTTAGTCATGTAAGGACTCTGCTGCCACTCGCCCTCCCCAGATTCCTTCCCCTCTCCATCAATCCCCCTCACCAGATTTTTTCCCCTCTCCCTCCCGAGATTCTTTCCCTTCTCCCTCACTTCCCCTCCCCAGATTTCTTCCCACTAACTCTCCCTCTCACTCTCCTGATTTCTTCTCCTCTCCCTCACTCCCCCTCCCCATATTCCTTCCCCCCTCTCCCTCCCTCTCGCCCCCAGATTTCTTTCCCTCTCCCTCACTCCCCTTCCCCAGATTCCTTCCCCCTCTCCCTCCCTCTCACCCTCCAGATTTCTTCTCCTCTCCCTCACTCCCCCTCCCCAGATTCCTTCCCCCCTCTGTATCCCTCCCCTTCATAAGATTCCTACCCCTCACTCTCCCTCACTCTCTTCACACTTAATCTTTGTGCATTTGCAAATGAAGAGCGGTTTCATCGCTGGTGGTCGCACGAAACCAAATCATGGAACTTCGCGGATTTGCTCTCTCTCTTTTTCTTTCTCTCTCCCTCTCCCTGTCTGTCTGTCTGCTTCGTTCTTTTCCTCTCCCTGTCTCGCTATTTTCTATGACTCGCTGCTTTATTTTTCTCTGTCTGTCTCGGCTTCTTGCTCTTTATTTTTCGTTTTCTGCGTCTTTGGTGGTGGCAGTCATTGCGGTGATGATCATCCATGTGGTTATTATCGTGGTCCTGGTCGTGAAAGAGGAGGAGGAAAAGGAAGAAGAGGAAGAAGAAGAGGAAGAAGAAGAAGCTTGGACTCAGGGTTTGAGAGACAAACAACTGAGCTGGAGGGTGATGTAGGAATGGAGACAGGTGTCCTTCCTTAAGTTCGATTCTTACGTACGGACATCGTGCGCCGTCCAACAGATGATTTGGTCCTAAATCATGTGTCTTTCGTACACTACTTTTTGTTGAGCAGTCTGTAGTCTGCTAAAACAACATCTACCCTTGAGAAAATCCTAGAGTTTCCCAGGGTTGAACAAGGTTTACACACGTGTGTGTGTGTGTGTGTGTGTGTGTGTGTGTGTGTGTGTGTGTGTGTGTGTGTGTGTGTGTGTGTGTGTGTGTGTGTGTGTGTGTGTGTGTGTGTGTGTGTGTGTGTGTGTGTGTGTGTGTGTGTGTGTGTGTGTGTGTGTGTGTGTGTGTGTGTGTGTGTGTGTGTGTGTGTGTGTGTGTGCGCGTGCGCAGAATAATGGAACAAATTAACGATGGGAAGATCTGAAGGATAGTGGTACATTCAGCTATGCGCTTATTTGCTTGCTTCTTTGGGGGAGAAAAATTTTACGATGGCTGGAAATTAACGAGGAGGTCGTTGTTGTTGTAGACTGTCGTTCACCAGCGCTTCTATCCTTGTGGACAATCCCGCATCGCTATCGCAGGGCAGCAAGGAGGTAGCTGGCAGCTCATGGGGGAGAGGAGAAGGGCGAGTGTAGCTATGGGATACAAAGGTGTATGTATGCGTTAGATTAGCGAACATAGTGGAAGTCTTTGTACATTTTGTTCTGGTTAACGTCAAATAGTTTAATTTTTATATCATATATTTATTTGTTCATCAGTATGATCATTTATTTTTTGACGAGGGTCTGGATATCACAGGAAGGCGTAGGCTATGATATGATGATGATAGTAATTCACTAAAATGAAATGAGCTTTGTGTTCTGCCATTATTGGCGCTTAGAAATGCTATATGGTTGTCATCGAACTATAGAAATGTGTATGGTTGTTGTTCACTTCTACATTTGTGATTGAAAGTCTGGGAGTTGACCTTACTTTAATGTTCCAGACTGCTCTCTCTGGCCTACATATACAATGCAACTTTCAGAGTAACCTCGGGGGGTTGCCAGATATTACATACTTATATATCATATAATTCTGACTATCGTCCCCAGATTTGAACCGAGACATCACCGTAATAGGGTGGTCGATGAATGGAATAAACTTAGTAACCATGTAGTAAGCGCTGAAACTATCAGTTGTTTTAAAAAACGATTAGACAACTTTATGGATGGGGATGACAGGTGGTGATGGATACGGAGCTGCCTAGTGTAGGCCTTATGGTCTTTTGCACTCTCCTTTATTCTTATGTTCTTATGTCACTGGTGATTCTATTCAGATATTTATATATGCACAAGTAGGCTCTTGCCATATTCACACATAATGTATATATATATATATATACATATATGTATATACACATATATATATATATATATGTATATACATATATATGAGTATATGAGTACTTCACTAGTAAACAGCGACATCAATCAGATAATCTTTTATGACCGGAAGCCAATAGGCTCCGTCGCCACTCGCCTTAAACCACTGTGGTTGAGTGGTTTAATGCGAGTGGCGACGAAGCCTCTTGGCTTCCGAGCAGCAGGTCCGAATCCTCTGCGCGACGGTTATAAAAATTATCTGATATATATATATATATATATATATATATATATATATATATATATATATATAAAGAGGGTTGGTCGCGGAAAGGGTGAAGCACGTTCGGCGCAGGTGTTCCCCAAATGCTGGCGACTTCTTTTGATGAAGCAGATGTTTTGGGTGTATGACCCAAGATGCGGAGAGGCCTATTGTTCGGTTCGGGACGTTGGCTAGAGAAGTCGGGTCCTCTGGTCATTTAGGGATAATAGACTGTTCCTTGGAAGATCCCTGAGAATAGATGGTCTCTGGAGAGTTGGTTGAAAGACGATAGATAGACGTTTGAGTACTTCTGGCTCCATATGCGTGTGTGTGCGCGTGTGCACGCTGGACATCGAAAGAGTTGATAACAAAGGAAATTTTATATTTTCATATTCATCTTATATCAGTTATTTTTATCTATATATTCATATATGTATATGTTCATTTACTTTTTGGCGAAGTCGGCCTATCACGGGAAGACACAGATCGAGACCTTTCTAGATCTGTGTTCGAATATAATGAAGTATCGTCTAGTTACAGATAGAACCCAAATCTCCTAAGTCTGGCATGGGTTTGAATGGGTTAATGATGGTAATGAGATAGTAAAAGCGTAATGAAGATAAGGTTCCGGAAAAAAAGAGCAGATGTGGGTATGCGCTTACAAATCGTTTGACCTCGATTATGGAGAGAAAATAGAGTGATGGAGAGTTGAAGTAGTGGAGGAAGAAGTGGAGGGCACAGAGAATGCAGAAATGGAGGAGCGGGCGAGTGGAGGACCAAACAGCAAACCATAAGGTTGGAGACGAAAAATTTCTCGAAAAAGTTGAACACGAGGCGAGATAAGAGAGAGAGGCGGATACGATTTTAGCCGAGGAGGGGTAGACGAGTGATAGAAAGGCTTTTTGGGGTTGATGGGGGTGTGGGAAGGAGAAGGGAGAATGGGGGGATACCTGGGGGTGGGTGGGAAGGCTTTAAAAGGATGCAATAGGAAA
>NC_134820.1:465593-473093 GCF_046742065.1 Oratosquilla oratoria | reverse complement strand
CTTGGTTTAATAAAATCGCTCGACTACGGCCAGATTGATTACGTAAAAAAACACCAAACAAGTGAATTATATTCGGTAGATTCTTGTGAAATAAATGAATTTTAATTTTGTAGTTCTTACCTGTTCAACTCCTTTCGCTAACAAGTGTTTGCCACCAATGCCACAATGATGAATAAAATCGTCTGGCGGCAGAAAAGAAAGTGACACCCGACAAGGAAGGTATTAGCATTGAGTCTTCCAATATTTCATTTTTTAATTATCTTAAGATTGGCCTTATTGCTTATTCTGATTGGTGTCCGATGATTGCTGTATCCAAACCCTGCCCTTTCTTAATCTCCAATTTCTTTCTTTGGCGTCTTGTTCTCTCCTTCCACGTAATCAGATTATTTGTTTTCCAGCGAATGAGCTCGCCATTGTTCCAGAGTTGTAATTTCATCTCTTCAGGGACCTCCACCCAGCTGAATAGAATAATCGGGCATTCGTTGAGCCGAGAGAGGTCCAACGTGTGGGATTGAGTCCTGGTCACATCACAGATGTCATTAAGGAAGCGGCCACACTCCACGCGGTTTGCTGGGACGGTAGAAGGTAATGATATGCCTAGTGGGTCAGAGGCAAGAACAAACACGTTATCTAATATGAGTGGCTATACCAAACGCGAATATCGGATGAGCTTGGAAAGAACCTGTTACCGCGTCCGGTATGGCCACTCGTATTAGATAATATGTTCCTTCTTGCCTCTGATCCGCTAGTCATCCCACCATCCTCTACCCTCCCAGCTAAGCGCATGCAGTGTGGACGCACCCTTAGGATTGTTTCACACGTATCGACTTTTCGTCGTGCACTGCCCACGAGACGATGTCGTGCTCTCAAATAACCATGGGTGTCTATGAACACTTCCACAGGTCACGACCACGTGTGAAAGCGTTCATGTACCCATGGTTATTTGCGAGTACGATGCCATGACATAGACGGCGCACGGCGCACGGCAAAAATTCGATTCATATGAAACGAGCCTAAGGGACTCTATCCACGGTACGATCTGGTCTTGAGACCACCGGAAAGGTCTGGTCAGATACGCCCAGATCAGATCATGCATCTCGGTAGGACAAATCAAAATTAGGAGATACACGATCCAATTTGATCGGATCAATTACATGCACTCGTGCATGTATGGGAGCCTGTGTATGTATAATTGATAATTAGAATGTACATATAAACGTGTATATATTTATGTAGGTACTTAGCGTATTTCCGCCAGAAGGAATTGTAAACACGCATCGAACCTAACTCACGCGGAGTAAGCAGTCTTGTTATGACGTTCGTCGAAGAACTACGCGCGTTATTTCATGTACGCATTTTGTTGTTGAAAAAAACATATTTTGTGAGTTGGAGTATTTTATTTATTGCCACCCTTTCCTAGAACATGCACGCACACACACTTCTTATCACAGTCATCACAGATGAGACAAAATTACTACTCTTCAACGGCAGGAACCTTCCTGTACACAATTTCCTCATGGAGGCTCACTTAGAAACACTACGTAGGAATGCCACAGATGTCAAAGACCATGTTATCATCACCCTTCGATGCCTACTGTGCACATGCGTGCACACACACATAGGCTCTGAAAGGGTACTCCGACGTTGTCGCGGATCTCCCTAGGAAAAAGTCAATTGTCCGAGCGACTCAACTCACCAACCTTTCCAGGCGACGCCTCTAGCAAAGAATAGACTCAATGTATCTTTGGTCAAGGCATCTGAAGCCCTCTACTTGAACAAAGAAACACCTACGCGGACAAAAGCCTAATCAGGCGCCTCTCGCCGTCGCTCAAGTCGAAGCGACGAAACCTTTTATATATCCATGTTTTGGCAACAGTGTAAATATGAATATTAAGATATTTTTGTCAGCCCTCTGAGGTTAGAATGGAACTCGCCATGTATTTGTAGAGCTAGAGAGCTGTCTGGCACATTAAAGTAAAGAAGACTACGTGACTTTAAATCACCAGTGTAGAGTTACACATACTCTCTACATTCTGGCTGCCAGCGGAGCGATAAGAATCTACACTCTACATTCTACAGCGATGGAGATCAAAGTAGCAGTTCAATACTAATTCCTTCGAAGCAATTTCCAGCATTCCACTTACGACCCAAAGCATCGACGCTCTTTGCAGCATCACCCACTCTCAACGCCACTCCGAAACCAACAACTCAACGACTGCAGCTTTGATCTTCGCTGAAGCAATTATATACGAGACAATCCCTCTTAGCTGCATCGCCCACCATCCTACTACGAAACAAAGCACTACTTCTACGCTGTCCATCCTGCAGCATCTACGATGAGGAAGCCCCTCTCCGAGACATTCCTCCAGTACCTACGACAAGGAAATCCCCTCAGAGTCATTCTCCAGCATCTACGAGGAAATGCCCTTCCGATTTATTCTCCAGCATCCACGATGCCACCGCCTCCACCACGTTAACACAGAGACATTGGGCCAACCTTCTCCACCATCGCACGAAGTGCGCGTGCGCGCGCGCACACACACACACACACACGCACACACACACTCACACACAAACACACACACACACACACACACACACACACACACACACACACACACACACACACACACACACACACACACACACACACACATACATACACACACACACACACACACACACACACACACACACACACACACACACACACACACACACACACACACACACACACACACACACACACACACACACACACACACACACACACACACACGTGGATGGGATCCTAAGAGTCCTTTGGTAAGGCATCGTCCTGAACAAGGGAGTTCGGGAGCTAAATCAGAGTCATTTTATTCATAAAGGAATACAGTGTGTAATAGGGGTTGATTGATTTGCCACTTAAGGATCGTAGGTTTACCTAAGCTGCAGTGTTAGAATGAGATATAATCAAAAGGCGTGGCGACAAGAGACCTTTGAGTTGGGAGGCAAAAATAATAGCAATAATAATTAAATGAATAAATAACTTGATAACTAAATTAATAAATAATTGATAAGTGAATAAATAAACAAATAAATAGAAGAATGAATTAAATAACATAAACGAATAGACAAAAATGGTTTATCTCTCTATATACTAAGGGGCTTTTCCCCCTTATATGGGAGGTGACTAAGTCAGAGACACATACCTATTCCCACCTATTTCACTCCCCTTCACCACCCTTTTCACCCCTCCCGTCTCGACTCCTCGTGGATGACGGGTCATCCCTGCATCCATCAACTGCCTTGGGTCAAACGCAGTACAACAAGACACAGTACATACATAGCAAGGCTGTTTCACTTAATCGGCGAGACCCCCCTCCCTCCATCCCCTCATGCAGAAAAAGAGAGGACGGAGAGAAATCCCTTCGGAATGCGTCAAAATATCATTCATACATAAACACCACCTACCTCTCCATCCCCATCCATCTCTTATTTGCATAATAGTATCATCCATACACAGCCATCCTCTACTCATCCCTGTCTCCTGTCTTCTTCCTTCCTTGCTCAACAGGCCTTCCCCTTTTGCTCAACGCCTCCTTCACCTCCATCCATCTCCTCGGTCGTCCCCTCAAGCTCAGTCCATCCACCTCTGCCTTCCACACCTATTTTACTAATATTTTATTAATCATTCTTTCCATGTGTCCAAACCATCCTAATAATCTGTTATCAGCCCTATCAGTCATTTCCTTTTCCACTCCCACTCTTCTCCTCACCACCTCGTTTCTCATCCTAGCATACTTCTCAAACATTTCATCTGAAACACATTTAAACTTTTCCTCTATGCCTCTCTTAGATTCCAAATCTCTGCCCCATACAGCGCCGTCGGCTCAATCACCCTTTCATACAATCTCCTCTTTGCATCCATTCCCAGTTGCCTATTTCTCATGACCCCTTTTAGTCCCCCAAGGCATTTACTTGGTTCTTTCAATCTACATTCTACCTCCACCTCTATTACTACCTTTCCTGCCACATGCGACCCAAAATACCTAAAGCTATCCACTTCCTCCAGCCTCTCTCCTTTTAGAATTCCATCTCAGGTCAAACTGGGGTAGCTGCTTCAAAGAGTGAGAGGGTGAGTGGTTGTGTTTCAGTGATCATTGCTGAAGAAATACAATCTCTACGTTGAGGACCTTATAAGGGAGAATCGAGTTCTTCACTCAAAGGCCCAAAACACGGACGACAAACCATGTTTGGAACCTGGGTGGAAAACGGTGATCAAGAAAATACGGAGACATGGTAAAAAAAAAAAAAAAAAAAAAAAAAAAAATAAAAAAAAAAAATAAAAAAAACAGGCCCGCTTACGTGCAGGAACTCTTTTCAAGCTATCGCGGGTCTATAAGAAGAAGAAATGAAGAAACGAAGAAAATGAAAGAGAAGGGTAGGACAGCCGCTAGGTCCCTGCCCACAGATAAGATTTTGGTTGTAGGGAATAGCCAGACGAGATACTTAGATAGGATCTTCTGCGACAAAGATAGGAAGCATATGACCCAGGTGTGTTTCCCCGGGGCGGGGATAGGTGATGTTAGATATAGGATTGAAGAGTGTATGGTTGGGGAAGGTAAGAGACCCATTGTTTGCTTGAGTGCAGGAAATGGCATAGGTATGTTAGGGATTATTTGCGCGGTTCCAAATGCGCTAAATAAGATTAGGGATGAGGAATGGGTTCCTGTTGTATGTGGAATCCTTCTGAGGCGTGAAGTTGGAGGAATGTGGCATTTCAGGGCTATTGCAATGAATTGTAGGCTAGAAAAACATTGTAAAGCCAATGGATAGGCATTTGCCGACAACTGGGATCGCTTTTACGGTAAGAATCGTCTATATACAAAAGACGGGGTACACTTGTCACTCAAAGGATTTCGGCTCCTTGCTAAATCCCTTGGGCGAGAAATAGGCATCCTGCCCGAAGGGTTTTTTTTCGGATAGATTACGTGTGAGTAGGGGGTAAATATCGGAATATAGTTTAGGCAATAAAAACAGCTCACAGAAGGTCTGTGATGAGAATCACCTAAACAAATGTAGGGAGGATACAATAAAGGTTTACCATACAAACAGAAGAAGGATAATAAATAAAATTTATTTGCCGCGAGGAAATGCATGCGTAGAGAGATTTGATATTATAGCTACTACTGAACTCTGGATCAATACGGATGAAAGCCATTTCCTCCTGGAAATCGAGATAGAAGGATATAAGCTTTTTCACAATGATAGGATAGGCTGAAGTGGAGGAGGAATAATTTCTTTGTTAAATATACAACTAATTGTATTATCAACTATTCGACCATAGGGGATTTTGATTATAGAAACACTGGGAAAATTTAGTAGGAGATCAGGAAGCGCAACATTTTTTAGATGTGGTGCAGGATAATTTCCTAAAACAAATTATTTTGTGATCCTACGAGGGTAAAGAATACTCTGAACTGACTTTTATCTAATAATGAGCAACTAACGAGAAACGTAAAAGTGGGAGATAGTCTAGGCTCTAGCGATTACCAACAAAAAGATCTAATATTATATGGGACGAATTAAATAGTACAAATAACGTTCCAGTACCGGACTCCAGTAAGATATACGGTCAGCCCAGACGTCATTAGCGCAGTCAGGTGTCGGGTCACAGAGAGTAATATACCTTGGGTCAGGTCACTTACTAGCGTTAGGTCAATAGCCCGGTCAGCGATCTGGATGAAATATACAGTAACTTAACAACTTTAACTCTAAGTGCACAAAATAAATTTATTCCCCTTAAGTCAACAGGAAAGAATGATAATACTCCCAGATGGATGACGGACAGGCTGAAAAATGAGATCGGAATAAAAAGAGGGTTTCACACGAGAATAAAAAAAAAAAAAAAAAAAAAATTAAACATCTTAGATCCAAATATAACAACATGTCAAGACTGGTTAAAAAGAACACGCGTATAGCAAAACGTAACTACGAAATTAAGGTTGCCAGACAAATGAGATTTAACGCAAAGGGCTTCTTTAATTTCTACAGAATAAAAAATAAAGATAGGCTAGGCCTAATTGAAAGCGACGAAGATGTCATGATAGAATCGGAGAATATGAGTGAGGCGTTTGACAAATATTTTCTCATGGTATTTAAAAAGGAGAGGTTAGATAAGATACCTGACTGCAATCCGATTTTCATTGTTGATGAAGAAAGTAGATAATCTAACATTAACATTATTAAGACAAAAGTAATCAAACAGATTGAAAGAATTAAAGCTACAAAATCCCCTGTTCCAGACTATTTTTTTTTCCGAGAGTACATAAAAAGTGTAAATTTAAAATCTGCGACCAGTTAACAGAAATATTTAATAAGTCTGTAGACACTGGTTTTGTGGCTATTGCTTGGGGATAGGCAAACACTATTCCCCTTTTCAAAAAAGGAAATAAATAATCTATATGCAACCACAGGCCAATCAGTTTGACATCAGCTATTGTTAAAATGCTTGAATCAATAAAAGCTGATGGAATCACATCGGGATCACATCGAAAGACATAATTTGATTCGTACCTCACAGCATGGATTCTCCTAGGGTAAGTCATATGTGACTAATCTTCTATCTTTTTATACCAAAGTATACAAGGCGTCAGATAACAATGATAGTTACGATGTTATTTGCCTTCACTTTAACAAACCTTTTGACATCGTGCCCCACTAGAGACTACTAAAGAAAGTCAAAGCCCATGGGTTAGAAGGAAAAGCGCTTGGATAGATTACAGTTTGGATAAGTGCCATGAAACAGCGGGTCACCATAAATGGTGTAATATCAAAATGGCGAATTGTTTCTAGTGGAGTTCCCCAGGACTCGGTTTTGGGTCCCTGATTGTCCATTATGTATACAGATGACTCGGACAATGGGATTAATAGTGATGTTAGTAAATTTGCGGACGACACTAAAGTAATTAGGTCAGGAGATGACGTCGAAATTCTGCAAGCAGATCTTAACATATTGTTCATATGGTTGGTGAAATGGCAAATGGACTTTAATATCTTAAAGTGCAGCGTATTAAAGGTAGGGCTACACAACCCCGAAAACAGATATAGCTTAGATAACACGTTTTTAGAGAAAACTGAGTGCAAAAGAGACTTGGGAGTTCTCGTGAATCCTGACCTTAAATCCAGGAGACAGTGCATTAGCGCCAAGAATAAAGCTAACAGAGCATTTGGTTTCAGTGCTAGGACGGTTACGAATAGAAGTGCAGAGGTAATTATCAAAATCTATCAGGCATTAGTTAGATTCATCCTTGACTATGCGGTACAGTTTTAGTGTTCGTCCTATAGAATGTACATCAGTTCCCTAGAATCAGTACAGAGAAGAATGACCAAAATTATACAGGGGCTCAGAGATTTACCTTACGAGAAGAAGCTTAGGCACTTTAATATACACTCTCTGGATAGACACACAGTGCGGGGGGATCCAATAGAGGTGTTCAAGCGGATCAAAGCCTTTAA